>NW_023994182.1:335000-602126 GCF_015586225.1 Lucilia sericata | reverse complement strand
TAGTAAACAAACCCAACTGCTTGCTTGTTTTTATCTGTTCTGTTTTCATTGCAACAAATGCATTTGTTTTAAATTTTCTTTCCCCTTACAAGGTCATTATTCTATATTCACCACATTTCATTTACCACTATGTTTCTGTATATGCAATGTTCACTTTTCTCTCTCTCTCTGTCTCCTATTCTCTTGTTTTTATTTTCTGGTCTGTTATGAAAGCAAATGTCAAGTGAATTAATCGAAGTTTTGTTGACACATAAAATTCTATCGTGTGTGCAAATTGTTTAACTAAAACTTTGAAAAAAGGTTAAATATTCCTTGAAACTGTAAATTAATAAAGAATTTATGTTAAATTCTTTGCAACAAACCAAATGTATAACGCGGTAAGCTATTTTTTATTGTAAGAAATTAATTAAGAAAATTTGTCGGCAGCCAACAAGGGTAGGGTTTTTTATATCAAAGAAAAAACTAGTGTATAGTATTATTAAATTAAGTGTGTATAATAAGTCGTTGGTGTTTTTTTTTTTTTTGCAAAGCTATTTTTTTTCATGTGTATCTATTTTCCAACTTCGTGGCGGCGGTAGACATTTTGTTTTTTGTGCTCTTCTTTCTACAAGTGATCTGCGGAAGTACAGTTTTCTATTTAGTTAAAATTTAGCTAATTTCTTTTAAAACTTGCTTTCTACCTTGTTAAGAATTATTTTCACTAAATGATGTCATTATTTTAGTCATTTATTTATTTTTATCCATAAATGTTTTTTAAAACTTTCTGCAAAAACACTAATTTGTGATTGATATTTTATATCGTTTTTAGTAAAATTAACTTTTTCGTATAAAAAATTTGTTTTTTTGTAAAATAAACAATTTAAAATAATGGTCAATGTCCTGCGCATTAAATATTTGTCTGGATTTTTTAGCTTTTCATGCAAGAGCCCATTTTCGTTCGTCTTATCAATATCTTTCGTATGTTTTTGTTATACATGACCACAGTATTGGTCATAGAATTAGAGATGGTGTGTATTTGCAGATACTTTGATTTTTATTTAAGTTATAGACATAAACCACTTCTTTTGATGGAATTCCACGTGTTTTAAAGTTTTGATATTAAGCAGCAGACCATGCAACTTTGCCAACATTGCAACAATTCGTTGTCGCAATCTAAACTTTATTAACTTTTATACAACGGATGTCCCTCTGTGTATATCTTCAAAAACTTCTTACATTTTATAAGAAAATAAATCTAAAAACGAGAGTATTGTCATTATTGCCGACGTTTAATTATGGGCCCATGGCGTTTTGAAAGCTTTCGGTTCTGTTACATCATTTAAAGATCAGTACCGTTCCGTGATGAATCAGCTGATTACTCGCAGTATTGTAATGTATACTTTTTTTTTGGATTTATTTGATATTTTATATTGCCGGGTTATCACACGTGTGTCCGTAGAAACCCTACCAAACGACCTATACCTTCATATAGGATGTTGGAGCACCGAGCTTAGATAAATCAAAAGTATTATTTGGTCTCCACCAGAATTAAGTTTAAGAGTTCTAATGGTCTCCATCAGGTTATATCGGGAGTATATCCTCACTCTGAAGTAAAACGAAAGCACGCCTTTGAAGCAAACAAGATATAACTTGAAAACAGTTATACGAAGAATATACATTAAATTAGAGCGAGTGAGACGCAACAAACACAAGCCTGGATCGTATTTAAAAAATAATGGCGATGAAGCGAGAGTTCTTCCCCAACTTTGACCTGAATCACGACTGTAATGTATGTGATCTAAATTATAATTTGTTAGCATTAGCCGCATGCTCAAAGTGAGGTTAAGTTTTGCCGGATGGAAACCATAATTCACAATAGTAATTTAGAGCAAGTATTAAGTAATTCCAGTTGTGGTGTGAATATACTAAAAGTATTACGTATGGATTTTGCAATTATTAAATCACAAAAGGGAACCAAGCGTGAAATTTGAGTGTTTTTTACTGTTAAGAAATCCGCCGCATTTCATCACAAATTCACAATAGTTTGGAAAGAAAACCAGGTAATGGGCGAAAAACTGCTGTTTGCTAAGATCACCAGATAATAAAATTATAAAAATTAATGCACCAAAGTACGGCAGCCAACTAAATAGTAAATACTTTGACTTTAAATTATCGCTTAATTACCGTTGCTGAGATAAGCAAAAATATCGTTACGAGTATAAACCAAATAGTTATTGCAAAAGTACATATTTTTACAAAAAAAAAAAAAAAACTTGATGGCTTTAGAGTTTGCTATAAATAAGAGCAGTAATACGGACATTATCTCCACATAATTTTTCAATTTGTTTCTATAACTACCAACACTGTATCTTATTTATTGTGAGCATATACATATGTATGTACTTTATTTACGAACTGTCAAATGAAAGATTGCAACTAGGTTTTGCTTATTTAACAAGAAAAGTAAATTCCATTGTGTTAAACAGGTATTTAAGGTTAATTTAATAATTTCTGTTTATTAAAAACTTTCTTTATAAAAAGCTAAAATCTATATAATTCTTAATGATCGAATATATTTGTTTATAAATTGTGTTTTATATAAATTTATCAAAATATCCACGAAATGTGCATCTTCGCAAATGAAGCAGAATTTTTGTAGCAAGTTAAACGATAAGTGGTTTTTCAACTGAATGTTTTTTCGGACGAAGATTCTGTGATTCTCACCAAATTTTAAAGTTGGGTTATGTCAGCACATGTTTATATAAATTTCGATATAAACAAAACTTGAGGATGTAAAAAAATAGAACATTTCAGTGTTGCCACTTCACGTATGTATGTTTAAAGTGCAATTTATGGGAGGAACTCTACGCTGATTTAAAATTCAACTGTATATTTACGGAAACATTTTTGTATAGTTTATATCTAAAAATTTAAAAGACGAGAAAAGTTCCTCTAAATTTTACTCCTGATCGATACCTTGGAACAATACTAAGCTAAGAAAAAAAACTGTTTTTATCAGCTCTATTCCCAATAACTATTTACTGGAAATATTTATTCAGAATAGACCTTTATAGATGTATATTGCGTACGTAATTTTGTAAATTGACTTAGCATATCGATACGACACTCGGGAGTGGTCGAAATTTAAATTATGTTTATATTTCGAACGAAGTAATGTTTCTCCAGATCTTAATACGCAGAAAAAAGTTTCAGCATAAATATTATGAACGGCTTTCATTGACTAAAGTTAATAATATTTAAGAATAAGTTCCTAAATTGTATGAATTTTTTCATTTTTATATTTTTAAACATAATCTAGAAGCCTTGACTTAAAATATTAAAAATTTTCTTATAAAAAAATTTTCTTAGGAAAATTTTTTATTTCTTTATGATTTTTAGAATGAAAACAATGAAATATGCGCGTAACATGCAAAATTTTCTGAAGAATGGATGTCTAGCTGTATTTGATTTTTATTTCATAATTTGTTTTCCAATATTTTATTTATTTATCATAAAAATTCGCTAATATGTGGTATTTTCTAAGAAATATGGAAGATATTAATAGATAACGGATATTTATTGCAATTTTTATAAAAATCGAAGAAAATTAGTAAAAAAACAAAAAAAAATCGTTCATGTACAAATTCATACATTTTATGAACTTTTAATATTCTGAATGAAAATGGTTTGGGAAAAAAGTCATGTTCGATTCATACAATTTATTACAAAATTCTTTCCAGTTATGTATTATTTTTTTCTGTGTAAGTAATTTATTATTATTAACAAACATTGAAACATATTTTCAAACTGTTTTTGATAGCTTATTATGAAAAAAGCTATTAAAGAACACACGTCAATATTGAGATAATGTGCAATTCCACTATTGTTTAAAAAAATTCTTTTAACAAAACCTAAAGTAATGCAATTTTTGTTATTGTGTTTTTCTTATTGGCAACATCGAAATTTTTGAATGTTTCTTCAAGTACTAGTGTTACCAACTAAAATGTTTAGCAAAACCCCTAAAATTACGACACAATTTGTATTATATGTTTTGTACAATATCGTTCTCGGTAGTTTAATCTGTATGATAAAAGTAAAAACCTATTTTTTACAATTTTCATTGAGTACTAATTTTTCATTCACAATGTCACAATTCATAGAAAACAAGAGTATTTGCTATAAAAATTAACACAACTGTGAGTGTTACATTAAAAACTGTAAAACTTAAGAATGTAAATTAATTAAAAACTAAAATTTGATTATTTAAAATCTTCAAAATGCATTTTTCTTAAATTTTATTTACATATGTTTACGGCTCAGCTGTTCACATCCTGACATTTCTTGGTTAAGTTTAATCCACCTTCATTGGTGGCTTAAACTAGCAAATAAAGTTCACTAATCGGGTACACAAAAACTTTTTTCGACTAAGATTTAATTGCTAATCTTTAACCTAATAATTGGCCCTAAATGTTACCAATTTTAAAATTATAAATTTAAGATTTCTCGATAGCTTACAATTATTGATTAGCAGAAAATAGATTAATCCCCGTTTTTCAATGTCTTGTTATTTTTTTTTTATCAAAACGATATTTTGACAGTTTTCATACAAAAAACATTTTAACCGGCAGAATACCTACCGGTTAAACAATAACCGGAGAATGAGATTATGGACTTTTTTTAGTCCTTTATTATTATTATTATTTGCTTCATGTTACTTTACAGGAACTTGTAAGATATTCAGAAGCCTTTGCTCCATAAACGCACAAGTTTTATAAAACTTGGAGAACTGCTCCCGACTACGTAGTTTTTCAAAAATATCTCATAGAGACATACGAACACGAAATATGTACAATTACACAGGTCAACCGGCCGTTGCATTTCTCCGCCACATCAGATTTTCCAGATATCCTGTTTAAAAGATGGAAAAAATCCCATTTTTGGCCATATTCTAGGTGTAATAGTAGTTGAAAGACCTCATTTTCGACTTTAAAATAATATATCTTCTCCCTTATTCGAGATATACTATAACTGTTACTATGTCTCAAATAGTGACAAAAAAGTGTTTTTGATTCTGCAGTGATTGTTGATTATATAAGCTTTGAAAACAGAATTTGGTTCTGTGAGATTGATTCAATTCTATAGTATATAACGTTTTAAACCAAAAAAAAAATCTATTATTTTTAACATTTTAATTAAAATAGTTGTTTGTTTTGACTAAAAATATTTTCTACTAATGCTTTTTTTATAAAAAAAATAATACAAAATCAGAAACAAAGAATATTTTTGATTGCACCTAACCTCAAAAAATAGTGAATTGCAAAAATAAAGCACATGCTTTATAAAGCACATGCTTTATTTCTTACCAAACACCACCATAAACAGCTGTTTTACCAGTGTTTATCACTAAGGCACACAAAAATTACACAAATCTATTCACAAAACATGTTAAACACAAACAAAATGCCGCCGGTTTTTTACTCAACATTTTAACAGTGATACATTCTGTAGCACACACACACATTCGCTTACTATAAACAAAAATTATGCTTTTCACCAGTGTAAACAAAAAACATGTGATTAATTAACCAAACTCCCGCTCAAAAGGAAAAACTCAACGTTTCATATAACATCCACCACATTTCTCTCACAACAACTGATTTTTGTTTTGACAGTCATTTTTGTTTAAGGGGGAACAGAATAAAACAAGAAACACAAGTATAATAAACGTCAAGCAAAAGATTTGCGATCATACATCAGTAAATTTTTTCATTTATTTTTACAATTTTTTAAGGCGAAACAAGAAGTTTTAAATTAAAAAAATGTGTGAAAAATGCAATTGAAGTGTGAGGAAATAGTTTAATTAAAAATTTAAAGTGAAAATGTATTTGTAAATATGATTTTTTAATAAAAAAAAAAAAAAACTGAAGTAGTTCTATAGTGTTTGGCGGCGGAGCATTTGCACACATACACACGCACACATAATACCACATATACACGCCATTTGCAAAGTGGGTGTTTGTTGTTGTTGTTGTCGTTCTTATTGTTGTTGTATTATATATCCCTGCTTCATTTGAAATACACACAGAATTTGTTGTGTGGGTGTATTATTTATTTTTAAATGAGATATTTTTTCCTGTGGAAAATTAAACTAAACGAATTTGATGTTTGTTAAATGAGAAACAAATATTAGAATATTTAAAATAGTAAGGTAAGAATGTTTGCATTTTATTTCTTAAGATATTTCCTGGTTTAAGTGCTGTGTTTGAAAGATTTCTATCCAAAAGAAAGCGATGAATCTGCTAGTTTAATATAGTGGTGTGTAGTATCTAAAGTTTGAAAACAGTGTTGCCAATGTTTATAATTTAGCGTTTTTTGCCAAAAACGGAAATGAAACAAAAAGGTGAAATTTTAAATGGAATCGGAAAATTTATAAAAAAATTAGTTAATTATTTAAATAATTTTATGTAAATTAGTTATAGTCGAATTATGTGATAAAAATTATAATGTTAAAGCGACAATAAACATTTATACTCAAAGGCTACATCGGTTGTATTTTAATATGCATAAATTTCTATCAAAATTTGCGTTAATGCATATTCAAGATTTTGGCATTTTTATTCAGGTCTGTAAAGTATTCCGATACTAAAGGCCACACTACGAGTCGATACTATAGTCGCACCGTAATCAACGCTATACATAGTTGATCCTATTGAAAACTCTATAGTAGATATTATAGTCACAGTAGATATTATAGTCGACACAGTTGTCTACTATATAGGCGACACTGAAGTCTACTATATAGTCGATACTAGTCGGCGTTATAGTCTATTCTATTGAAACTCTACAGTCAACACTGTAGTCGACAGAGAAATCTACTCTATAGTCGACTATTACAAATGATTACAAATGTAATAATTTTTTTCATTCCTTTCCTTTATAGACCAAACACCTGCCACAATTAGTCGAAATTGAAAACAATGATTAGACTAACAGAAATGACTGGCGAATATTTCGCCGCCTACAGCGGAAGCATAAAGTCTCCACCGAATTTCTGAGATATAACTTGGAAAATATCGAAAAGTTCATATGGTTTGAAACCTGGCCACGCATAGTTATTAAACGTTATGCGGTACGCAAAGAAAATCGTGTATTCATAATATACTATCGCTTAAGGCGTGTACTATTCGATCAGTCGAATCGTAAAATGTTTAAGCGTATGCGACAGAACATCAAACAGTGGTCTAAACGTATAGTGGCTTGGCAAAAAACTCATTTAGGCATTAAAGAATACGTTGAAGAAGTGGTCTACGAAGAGGTGTCGGAAAGACAGAAAAAAGAAGAAACTGTTAAGGCAGCAAGTGCCGAACAAACATCAAGTGGCAGCAGTGAAGATGTTAGCAAACAATTGAAACAACAATTGGAATTATTAAAAAATGGCAGGAGACATCAGCCATTAATTACAAGCAATTCTCAGCCAATAGAAACTGCTACAAATGAGGAGTCCGAGAACGATGAAGAGATCAACAAAGTAGAGAAACAAAAGTCTGATAGGAATAGTGTAGATGATGTTAGGAAAAAATTAAAAGAACAGTTAGATAGTTTAAAAGCTCGAAGAGATGGAACTAACTCCTCCTTAGATATAATGAAGTCAAATGCGACTAGTGACCGAGAAGAACCGCTTGATGATTCAGCAACTATAGAAACTTCAAGAGATTGGCAAATTAACTTGGAATCTACTCCCGAGAAGCAAATAACTACCCAGGAAAATATACAACCTGTGAAACAGCTGGGACACTGATGAAAAAACTGAAAAATCTCACACAGAAATCAGTACACAACAAACTGGTAAACTGGTAAAGACTGGTTTAAATTTCTTAGACATGCTTATGTGCAAAGTTAGTGGCAGTAGCATTAACACAACCACTCAAACCAGCAATTCATCAGCCATAAAGGCAAAAGAAAGTCTAGCGAGAATGCCATCATGTAGTTCACTCAAAGAGGGTTATCAACATCATCATGAACATTCTATGGATTCAACGGATGAATTTTTAGGTTTTGATGACTGTGAACGTATACCCGGTATGCTGATGACCCCTATAGTACCACATTCCACTAAGAACAACAAAACTCGGCGTTCGTAAGCGAATCCTTGAACGAGTACATGCGTGTCAATGATTTGGAAACTAACTATAGTATTGATGAAGACAATCGGTAATAAAGAGTAAAATATATGCCAGAGATATGGAGGGACTGATGACACCCAAAACTATACCTCCACCCTTTGACATGCCGGCTGTGCCAGACAATTTACTCAAGTTTCGTACGGTGGCCGAGAGGAAACAATATTTGCAAAAGTTTTCGAAAAATTATCGCTTGGCCATCATTAACAATGAGGCTAGCATTTATAGGGAATTGCAGAGGAGAATGCGCACCCAAAAGGTGAAGAGTGCCAGTCAAATTGTGGCCCAGTCAACAAACTCTTCTATGTCCTTTACACGCAACGGCTGGAATGCAGCTTCTTTCATAAACACTGAATTTAATAAATACTATTATCAAATTTTAGATGTTGATCACGGCTCTTACAAAGTGCGCCTTAGGGGAGCACGTGGCAATAATGAAGAATTTCATAAGACCCCTTATGTTAGCCGTGCCATTAAACCGCCCAAAGAATGTCCTGAACATTGTGCAGATGATAGGGTTTGGCAATATTTGAAGCCCATCAAGACGGTAGCAGAAAAAACGAAAAAACTCAACAAGGATCCCCTGCCGGCTGTATTTAAACCCTGTCCCTTGTCCCATAAGACCTTCCAGAAACCTTTAGATGATGATACGGCAGCTTTGCTTTTGGCCGGTGGCAGTATGGCTGTGGGTTCGTATGCCCACTGTTGAATTAGAAGTTTTTCCTGAGTATGGCAAACCTTTACATGAAATAGCCAAACGTATTTACAATATATTTTGCCTCATCATGATATTTCCAGAGAATGGGCGGAATTTAGTGTTTCGACACTGCAACAACCCAAATCGCTTAAAGAAGTGGAACAAGCAGCGGCCAAGACTTTCACTACGCCAGACTTGAGAAAATCCTATACGTTTGTAATACCATATCTCAACGATCGTAATCATATATTGGTACGACGTGTTGTTGATCGTTCGGAGAAGTTAGATCAATCGTTTGAAAAATGTTTGGAAGATAGAGAATTGGTGCCAAAAACTGATTTTTCTTTTCGTCAAAACTTGGATCAAACTGATGATGTACTTTTAGAATGTGCCGATGTGGTTAGCGATATGATTAATACCGTGGCCATAAGTTGTAGTGAGAACTCTTTTATTAAAACTGATCCAGATGGTGTGAACAATGGCGAAGCTGTAAATAGTTTAAGGAAAACCAATAACAAACCGGATTCCAATCATTTTGAAAGACCAGCAACAGTTGCTTCAGCAGCAGCAGTAGCCGGTAATATGAAAAAGCATAAGAAACAAAATAGTTTATTGTAAGTTTGTAATTTAATAATCTCAAGAAGATTTTAATCTAATTAAAAAAACTTTTTAGATTGGAACTTAAACGTCTTAATGCCACCATTATAGATGCAGCCGTTAAACCCGGAAATGGTAAGTTTAAAAAAAGTTAAGGTTAAGTTTAAATTTTGCAATTTTTTTAACGAATTTTCTAGATAAAAAACCTTGTTCCAAAGAGTATTGTCAAATGGGTTGTATTTGTGTAAGTCTGGAAGAAACAGCACCAATGCGTGAACACTGCGGTAAGACAAAATGCATGTTGGAGTGTACTTGCAAGTCAACAGCTCAATCACGTATAATGCGTCTCGAGACAGATGTGAGTAAAGAATAAATATTATAGGTAAAAGCTCTTTTATTGAATTTTCTTCTCAGGGTCGTACACTTACCACTGAGGATGCCTTTATGTTGCGCCGCAAAGCCACCGCCCGTTTAGCACGCATGGAAAAGGAATTTACCTCTACGGTGGTACTCACAGAAAATGAAACTCTACTCATTAATGAAACAAACAATGATAAAAAACGACGCTGTACTAAAACACCCAAACGCTATGAAGATTTCACCGACACCGAAGATGAACAGCGTAGAAATTCACCGAAAAAGGCTGCCTTAACAACCATAGACAATGAAAAACATTTAGCCATAGAAATCAAAGAAGTACACGAACCGGTCTATGTTAAGGATTCCATTTTAGAACAATTAAAACATTGTACGGTTAATTTAGTGCCATTACAAGAAATGGATAATATAGCCCCCTGGTGTATGGTGCATAATTTATATAAATGTTTCTGCAAAGGTCGTGCAGTGGAGGGTAAACCGATGATTATTGAAAAGGAAGAGGTCAATACCACTATTGAGCATGAGGCTGAACAAAAATTGGAATACGATTACAATGTTAGCTTTAAGGCCAAATATACTTTCGAGAAGGTGGAAAAGAAAAAGAAAAAAGTGGAGAATAATAGTGAAGCCGAAGAAGAGGAGGATATGGCAGCTGAAACTGTTGATAATGATGAACAGCAAAAAGATAATAGTGATGATAACGTTAAGGATAATGAGGAGGATTGGATTAAAGAAAGAAAACGCCGTAAACGGGAAAAACTTGTGGAAAAAGCAACAGCAGAAGAGATAAGTCAAGAAAAGCAAAAATCAGATGAAGATGTTGCTGATGAATTAGGAGAAGATGAATATTTAAACGATTCAAGTATAAAAAGTGGTCGTATAGAGAAAAAATCCAGAAGAAGTTTACATGAAGTGCGTAAACGTTTTTATGAGACAAGGGAAGATAGCTGCCGACGTCATATACCCACCCCCAGACGCATGTTTCTCTATTGTAATCGTCGGCGCAGGTTAAGTATTTTGAAATTTATCAAAGAGAATGAAAATGAACAAACTAGACTGCTACTAAACGAACATGTTATGAGATCGGTATATTATCATAAAATTGATGCTGAAAATCACAAAAAGAATAACAGTGTTGATGAATATAACCTTAAGGAACAAAACGATGATGGTGTGGTTAATGAAGTGGTTGTTGAACAACAGCCTCGACCAGCAAATGAAATTTTGGCAACCAGTGATAAAACACAGAAAAAGTTTTTGCTGGTCAATGAAGTTGTAGATCTTTTAGAAGATGATGAAGAACTGCCAAGCAGTTCAAGCGCTCTGCTTAAAGATAGAGATGAAAATACTCAATTAACTTCATCGAGCACTAGATCTTGCAGTTCATTCGAAAAAATTACACCCGATTCGGAAACTACAGAGTCTACTAAACACTTCCAAATCTGTTCTAGTGGTGGAGTTATAACAGTTAAGAAATGTGCTAACTTAACAGCAGAGAAAACTAAGGAACAAGATAAACCCATACAACCAGCACCAAAGGCAATTGCTCTTAATGAAACAAGTGCAGCAACAGATACTGGAAGCTTGGAAGCCTTAAAACTGCCAAAAATATCAAGTTGTTTTTCACTAAACATTAAAGCTAATACACAAAGCCTACTTCTACAGCAAAACTAAATGAAGAACAATCTTTAGATTTCACCTCGGCCACCTCAGTGCACTCGGCTGCCTTTGCTCAAGCACAAAATCAACAAACTGCAAATGCCTCAAATGCTTTATTGGGGCCTAATACTACTGCCAAAGAATCGGGCACTGCTTTCACATTGGACATGGATAATGAAAATGTTAGGGATGTTTATAATAGTGTTATTAAAACCATGAATTCTTTGGTTAGCAAAAAGATGCAGGATATAGACTGTGCCCTACAGAGAGAATCACACATAATACCCACCCCCAATCCAGATATTTTATGCATCATGAAATGGTGCAACTTTCTAGATGCATTTTGCGAAGGTTTCGCCTATGTCTGGCAGGTGAAAATGAAAGATGACACATTTTTTGTGGTAACCATACGTAATATGATGCCTTTGATTGTGGGTGCCATGGGTATTGTAAATATTACCGCTTTAAAGCCGGATAAAATGCCTTTAATGGGCAAAATGCTGTTGCAGAAATTCCGCAACAAAGAAACCGAAAAATTAGCGGTGGTAATGCAGGGTAAAGATTCACATTGGGTGGTTAAGGGTTTCTTAAAATCTGATCCCACCATGGCTTGCAATAAACCTACACCAGAAACTCATCCTTCTTTAACGAAAAAAATCAATGTTTTATGTTCGCTGCTGGTCAAGCAGAGACAAAAGGAACAAAAGAAAAAAGAGAAAGTAACAAATCAATGGTCGAGCACAAGCTCGCAAATGAAAGCAACAAAAATTACTAAACCAACGGCAACGGCAGTAACACAACAACCACAAATCGCACCAAAAATAGCACAGATCATGCCTACACGTAGAATAACCACGGTGCAACACACACCCCCAACAACAGCAGCAACACCACAGCAATTATTAAATCAAAATACAACTTTACTGACACAACTGCAGCAACAACCGAAACCCATAACGCCACAAATCTTGACCCCAGAACAAGTGCCCGCCCAAAATTCTATAGATCTAACACCAAAAGCCAACAAACAAAATGACATAGAGCCGGGCAAAATAATCGCTAAGATAAACTCACGCAAACGTAAAGTCGATATGGCACAATCGAATAATTTGCTAAAAATGGATTCATACAGTAAAATGAGTTCCAACATCGAATTTCGCAGTGTAACACAAAGTGATCTTAATGAAATCTTTTTGCCGGAACTACACAAATTGGATCACAAATGGTTGGTACTCGATTTACATAATGATTTCTCACATATATTTGTACCAGATTTTCGTGATCTTGTTTCGCTGGATCGTATACAAAAGGTCATAAACTTTGCCAGGCAAAAGAGTAAAATTGTTAAATTACAATTCTTTCAAAATGCTCCCTTCGATGCTTTTGTTACACCCAAGTCGGGTAGAAAGATCTATTTTGGTCCTTTAACTATGGATATGAAATCGCCCACATTAATACTGTTGCAAAGTGTAGATGGTCAAATGATGTTGAGAGAGCTATATCAATTGCAACACAATATCGTAAAGAAGCCGGAAGAGAAGACTAAAGCATTTTGGTTAATACATCTTAAAGGAAAGACACAATTCGAGATGAATGTTAATATAAACGGAGTAATAAATACAAATGCCGCTGAACCACTATTGTCGAACGCAACAGGCACAACAATTTCTTTACAAACTAACGACGTTAATAAGGAAATTATAGCCACAACTGCTAAAACGGCCAATAATATTAATCAAGAAGTTAATCCCAATACTGAGGAAGAAGACGATGAAGATTGTATGATAATAGAAGATGACTCAGAGCAAAATATAGAAAGTATTCCCAGTATGGTGAGAAACTCTAGTAGAATTGATAATCTTAATAGTTTAACCGCACAAATCAATAACATAACTGCTGGACCAGCCATTCAATCTATTGTAACATCTCAAGCTGTAAGCATGGACACTCCACTGCACGCCACATCCACACAGTCTTTATTAAAAGTGCCAAATACAAATACCATTATAAAACCCTTGAACCCAACAAACACCTCGGCTCCAGTTGTTATAAATGTACCGGCAATGTCGGCAACAAACAAACCCTTGCCTATATTAACTTTGCCACCAAATACCATAATAACTGGAATAACACCAGCCACACCACCCACGCTGGAGGTAACACCAACAACTCCTATTATTAATTTGCCTACAAATGCTGTCATAACTGGCATTAAGACAGCACCACCAGAAGCTCCATATAGTTCTACCATCTTTATAACATCCTCCAGTCCTTCAACTCCAGCCGCTACAACTATAGTAACAACAGCGTCAACTAACACTATTAACAACCCAACAACAACAGTTTCCACAACTTTAACATCACAGGCAAATGAATTTAACAATAAAAAGACAATGAATATAACCAGGCAATCCTTAGAAGCGGGAGCCATAAAACGCAGGCGCATTTCATTGTTTTGCTCGAATAAATATGATAAAATGTCGGAAAATTTAGCTGTCGATGCGGTTATTAAAAAGATATTACCTGAAAATGCTGAAGATATACAAATAAATCCCTTGTCAGTAAGCGAGGAAATAACTACTCCGCCCATGTTAACTCCCGAAGTTGTGACAACTGTGGGATCAACAAAAATTTCAAAACTACGCCATATAGAAACAAATGCTCTACAACAGGCTATGGAAACAAACACAACCGCTACACCTAACACATCTACCACTGCAGCAAAACCTAAGGCACCTATTGTATTTGATGTTAATTTTATGGATGATGGTGATGAACCGACAGCCTCGATTCTTATAAAACCTAGTAAATCTGCAGCAGCTGCAACTGAAACCACAAACACAACAACTTTGCCAATAACAAATAATAAAACTGTTACCAATACAACAAATTCTCTTATTAGACAACAACTTATGTCAACTACAGTTTCGCCAACAAATCTTTCCACAGTTCCTGTTTATAAAAATATTAAATTACCCACACGTTTTAATACAACTACAATAGCTGTCACTAACAGCACAAATACGGTAACTATATCCAACAAAAGAACATTAAACAGTCCAGCTACTGGTTCTATCAAAAGAACATCAAACAGTCCACCAGTTACTGTGTCCAATAAAAGAACATTGATTAATTCTATGCTTTGTACAAAACAACCAGATATTATACCAACATTTTCAACACCTAGACCCATAGCACCAAAAACAAATAATACTTCCTGCTCTCCAACCGATGATAATTCAAATCCTTTCCCTTTTAGACGATCGTCTGTGTCGCTTAAAGTACAGAAAATAATTAGTTCTTCTGCAGCAGCCACACAAACATCAGCTAAACCCCTATCCACCTCGGCTATAGTGTCAACAAATCAACCGACATCAGCTTCACCTTCAACTTTAACCGTGCAACAAGTACAGGAAATGTTAAATAAACCAGCCATAAGTGTTACTTCAAACAAAACACCAATAGCATCACCAGCTGCTTCACCAACAATGCCCCTACAAATATTGCCTGCAATAAAAGCCACCATAACTCCAGCAAACTCTAATGCAATTTCGTTAACATCAACAATTATAACTCCAGCATCTTCACCGATTTCGATTACCCCCTCTTCTACATGTACAGTATCATCTTCAACAACCAGCACAGCAATTAAAACCGTAACCACCCCATCTTCTACAGAAACAACTTCATTGAATCCCACCAACACTTTAACCATAACTAAAGTACAATCATTTGGTTCTCCACAGAAACCCCACAATAGCGATAAGAATTCACCAACGTTTACAAATACTCCCAAATCAATTGTAATCAATGATTTGAATGATGATGTACCAACAGTACCATCACCACCCTCTCACATACAATACGGCTATATTGTGTCTGCTACTCATTGTAATCAGAAGTTTGTTGCTAAACGTGTAGCCGATGAATTTTATGTTAAAGTACCTTCTGTAGGTATATTGAAGTTACAAGGTTTGACAGCTGTCAATAATTATCTTAATAAGTAAGTTTTTATTGTTTTTAAGATTTCAAAAAGAGAGAGATTTTAATTTCGTTTTTATGGATTTTCTAGATATATTAGTAAAACTGGAAAGGATGGACAAAATGCAGCTGCAGTATGGCAGTTTGTGGCCGCTAGCAAGGCTGTACAAATGCAAAATGTAAGTTTCAAACTTATTACAAATTCAGATTTTATATAAAGAGGGAATTTTTTCTAAAATATCCTAAAAGAAAGAATTTTTCGATAAATTTCTATAAAAAAAGGGAATTTTTTTGATAAATTCCTATGAAAAAAAGGAATTTTTTGATAAATTCCTATAAATAAAGGGAATTTTTCGATAAAATACTATAAAAAAGGGAATTTTTCGATGGATTCCTATGAAAAAATGAACATTTTCGAAAATGTTCCAATAAAAAAGGATTTTTTTTAAAATGTCCTATAAAAAAGGGAACTTTTTGAATATTTCTTATAAAAAAGGGAATTTTTTGAAAATGTCCTGTAACAATGGGAAATTTTTCAAAATTTCTTATAAAAAAGGGAAATTTATGATATTTTCCTATAAAAAGGTACATTTTCGGAAAATTCCCTTTTTATAGGAAATTTTCGGAAAATTCCCTTTTTATAGGAAATTTTCGGAAAATTCCCTTTTTATAGGAAATTTTCGGAAAATTCCCTTTTTATAGGAAATTTTCGGAAAATTCCCTTTTTATAGGAAATTTTCGGAAAATTCCCTTTTTATAGGAAATTTTCGGAAAATTATAAAAAGGGAATTGTCCGAAAATTTTCTATAAAAAGGGAATTTTCCGAAATTTTCCTATAAAAATGAATTTTGTGAAAATTTCCTATATGAAGGATTTGTCAAAAATTTTCTATAAAAGAAAATTCTTAGAAATTTACTCATTTTTTTTAATTCATCTTTTTAGCATCAAAAATCGCTGCTTGTACGTAAAACAAAGACTCCTAGTGGTACTACAGGAACGTCTAAAAATAATAATAACACTACTCCAATGAGTGTGACTTTAAGTGACAGCTCTTTAGATGAACCGATATTAATTGATGATTAAAAATCTGCTCTAATACAAAATGATGTTTACATCAGATGTTTAAAAAAAAAACAGTTGTAGTTTGTAAATATTAGTAATTATTTAAGCCACTTTTTAAAGCTATATACATATTTATATGGAAATCTAGTTTTTTTTAGCAATATTTCTTTTTCATTTGGTTATAAAATTATACTTTTCTTTTTAATTTATATTAAGCAATGCTTTAATATGAGATTGACTCAAAAAAACAACAATTTGAATTATTGTTTTGTTACTACACGATTAGTTTTTAAATGATAATTTCTTTATAGAACTTGTTAATCCTAGTTTACTTATTAAGTTAAGTATCTTTAGTTATTTTTTTTTAATTTCTTTTATTATATTTAAATAGTATAAAAAAAATGAGTTCATTTATGTTATTTTTAAACATTTTTAAAGGCAGCATAAATAATTTCGTATGTATGTTTAAATAAAAACCACAAAAAGGATATGAAAAAAATGGAAAATATAAAATACTTATAAAAGCTCTGTATGTACTAGTACTAAAGTGATTTCTTTGTAATTTATTATTTTGCTTTTTCTTATTTACAAATAAAACCTGGGATTCATTTTAGTACTAGTACTAGAGCAAGTATATAAAAATTTAAACAAATGTTTTATTTCAAATAATTATATTATTCATCATTGAAAGCACCTTCCTCAGTAAGGAGATATTTTCGTATATTTTCTCTTACTTCTTTGGAGTTTTTCACACGTTCATGACACTGTGGCGGTAAAGAGGACATGGTTTCTGGTAGTTCTGCTGTTGTTATCTCAAATGGATATGGTTCTGTCAAATCCTTAGATAAATAATTATGCAGTAAACAGCATGCTTTCACCAATGAACCGCAAGTATCTATGCTTACTTCAATAGGGCGGCACAAAATGCGAAACCTAGCTGCCAGCTTACTAAATGCTATATCAACTGACGTCATAGCATGCCGTAACCTCTCATTGAAAACTTGTTGTGAATTTAATAAACTTGAATTACTGTTATAAGGCTTCATAACATGGCGTTCCAAGACAAAAATATCATCGCCTATAAAATAGTAGGGAGTTTTGACTAATTGTCCTTTTAGTTCTTTATCTGCAGGTACTTTTAACTTTTCTTCTTTCAGCCATTTATTTAGAGTTGAATTTTTAAAAACGGCATCATCGAAATCACGTCCACCTTTACTAACATCAACATATAAAAATTTACTATGGGCATCGACTAGAGCAAAGAGTACAATGCTGCAATATCCTTTATTATTGAAATATTCAGGAGTGGATTGTCCAGTTGTTTTAATGCGGATATGTTTTCCGTCTATTGCTCCTAAGGTGTGTGGAAATTGCCATAAATGTTCAAATTCATTGGCCACCTCAAGCCACTCGCTTTTAGTAGAGGGTAGCTGAAGATTAAATAAAATAAATTATAATTCACAAACTATTTAGATTCTGATATGATGTATTGTACCTTTAAATATTTACTTTGTAAACATTCTATTATCGCTCTCAACACTTCGGGCAGAAATTGACTCATGGTTTTTCTTGAAATATGACTAATAACTTCCAATGCCCTCAATGAATCCCCGGTAGCTAAATAACGTAGAGTAATTGCCAATCGAATGCGGGCGGTAATAGCAACTCTCATAACGGTGTCTTGTTTTTTGATTTTGGGATAAACCTACAAAAATTTATAAATTATTTAAATTAAAAGTCACGACTATATTTTCCTGACCTGCGGACGGAGTCTTGAATATAGACCAGACTATAGTCAAGTCTATAGCCTTGAATGTAGACTGGAATATAGTATTGACTATAGAAAGGACTGTAGTCTTGACTATAGTCTTGACTATAGACAGGACCATAGTCTTGACTATATACTGGACTATAGTCATGGTAATAGTCTAAACTATAGCACTAAACACCGTCTTTACTGTAGACTAGACAAGTAGTCTTGACTATAGAATGGACTATACTCAGACTGTACTATACTCCTAACTATAAACTGGACTATGTCTTGACTATAGACTGGACTATAGTCTTGACTATAGACTGGACTATAGTCTTGACTATAGACTGGAATATAGTCTTGACTATAGACTGGAGTATAGTCTTGACTATAGACTGGACTATAGTCTTGACTATAAACTGGACTATAGTCTTGACTATAGACTGGACTATAGTCTTAACTATAGACTTGACTATAGACTGGACTATAGTCTTGACTATAGACTGGACTATTCTTGACTATAGACTGGACTATAGTCTTTACTATAGACTGGACTATAGTCTGGACTATAGTCTTGACTATAGACTGGACTATAGTCTTGACTATAGACTGGACTATAGTATTGACTATAGACTGGACTATAGTCTTGACTATAGACTGGACTATAGTCTTGACTATAGACTGGACTATAGTCTTGACTATAGACTGAACTATAGTCTTGACTATAGACTGAACTATAGTCTTGACTATAGACTGGACTCTAGTCTTGACTATAGACTGGACTATAGTCTTAACTATAGACTGGACTATAGTCTTGACTATAGACTGGACTCTAGTCTTGACTATAGACTGGACTATAGTCTTGACTATAGACTGGACTATAGTCTTGACTATAGACTGGACTATAGTCTTGACTATAGACTGGACTATAGTCTTGACTATAGACTGGACTATAGTCTTGAGTCTTGACTATAGACTGGACTATAGTCTTAACTATAGACTGGGCTATAGTCTTGACTATAGACTGGACTATAGTCTTGACTATAGACTGGACTATTCTTGACTATAGACTGGACTATAGTCTTTACTATAGACTGGACTATAGTCTGGACTATAGTCTTGACTATAGACTGGACTATAGTCTTGACTATAGACTGGACTATAGTATTGACTATAGACTGGACTATAGTCTTGACTATAGACTGGACTATTGTCTTGACTATAGACTGGACTATAGTCTTGACTATAGACTGAACTATAGTCTTGACTATAGACTGGACTCTAGTCTTGACTATAGACTGGACTATAGTCTTAACTATAGACTGGACTATAGTCTTGACTATAGACTGGACTCTAGTCTTGACTATAGACTGGACTATAGTCTTGACTATAGACTGGACTATAGTCTTGACTATAGACTGGACTATAGTCTTGACTATAGACTGGACTATAGTCTTGACTATAGACTGGACTATAGTCTTGACTATAGACTGGACTATAGTCTTGACTATAGACTGGACTATAGTCTTGACTATAGACTGGACTATAGTCTTGACTATAGACTGGACTATAGTCTTGACTATAGACTGGACTCTAGTCTTGACTATAGACTGGACTATAGATATAGGCTTGACTATAGACTAGACAAGTTTTTTGTTCTAATTATAAATTATATGAGTTTAAACAGAATATTTATTACCATTGTAATTACTTGTTATGTATAACTTTAAATAAACTACTTCGCTTGTAAACAAATCATCACCCACAGTCAAAAATGTCTTAAAAATTTCGAGTGCAACTTACCATTTCATGTATTCTTTCAAAATCGTCTATGTTTAACGGACTATAATTACGATAACCAGTTTCCTCCCATAATACATCCGCCAAAAGACGCGCCTCTATATTATCAGTTTTTCTCTTAGCCAAAGTTGGATTGATCCATACTCGCCGTTCCTTTGTTCGAAGCTCCTCATCGGATAAATCCATTAAATCTTTTAACTGCTTTAAAGCCATTAAAAGGTTTAGAGCTTTTTGTGGATCCATTTTTTTAAGTTCGTAAAAATTTTAAAATATTTTGTTTTATGTACGTTGAAAAACAAAATGCGTTTTATCGTAACACTGATATTAACATGCAGACGCTTATAATATGGTCAAAAACTATTGTACATATCTTTTAATTATTAAAATTATTATACTTTTACTTTTTTATTCTAGAGATTCACTTTTAAAGAGCATAGTGTTTCCTAAATATTTATTTATTTTCCTCTTTAAAAATATGCTATTTACTAATTATACCGCTTATTATTGTACCATATGTTTAATGTAAATACCAGGGTTGGAAAATCAGGTACTATTGTAATTGTTAATGTTTATTGATTAGAAATTTAGCACAGTATTCTTTTTATTTTTTTTATATAGTTTGGTAAAGAAACTCTATACTACCATATAGTCGGGCTTGATAGACTATAGTCTATATAATCCGTCTGTATATACATATATCTCTACATTATTTTTATAAATATTTAAAATCACAATTTTCCAGGATTGGTATTACTTTTACACAGGGCTGCCACATTAAATGTTTTTTAATGACAAAAGTGATGCCAACCAAGCATAACTTAAACGCGCTAGAAAAATAAAGTATAGAAGTCTACTTTTCTATAACAAAAAAGTGAATTAATGTTAATTTTTATGGTGTTATGCAAATATTATGTTTCTTTAATTATTTATTTATTGTTTAAAGCTGAAAAATAATAACAAGTTTTATATGTTCATAAATACAAATACGATTTTTTTTATTAGCGATTTATAATTTTAAATAAATTTTTGTTGTTGTTTTGCTTTTGTTTCTTTGTTTTTAATATAATATATAATGATGTTCATAATATAATAAAAATTTTTTAATAAAAAATATAAATTGTAAATATCTTTAAAGAGAGTTGAATGTTCAACATTCAATGTGGAATGAACAAAGATCAAGATAGAGAGATAGTTAGATAGATATATACTATATAAAGATAGAGCAATAGTTTAAGATAGATAATACATATACATTACATATTTTAATATGTAAATATAAAAAAATAATAAATTTTAATAATAGTAGTGATGAAAATATGTTTTTAATAACAAATATTAAATTTCCTTTAAGGCCAATAAGGACTGACGTAAATATTCATATTGATTTTTGGCATGTTTTATTTCCAAATCAGCTAATTCAGTTAGACTAGAAATAAAGCAAAAAAATGTTATTAAAGTAAAATTTGATGAATACAAGAAATTACCTTCTCTTAAAAGCCTGAACACGACGATTACGAAAGCCCACTAGCTCTTCCTTGCCACAAGCCGACATTGTTTCGAATTTTTCACATGCTTCAGCCTGGGCAGCTTCGGCCTATTGTTGAAAGAGTTTTAAAGAAAAATAAATAATAAAACTTTTTATTATCAAAAGTTTCAGTTTTATAATTTAACTAGGTTTTGATTACAACACAAAAACTAAAACATGCCATTTTGTATAAGTAGGGAGGGAGTGAAAAATTATAAATGTATTTTTTTTTATTAAAATATATAATAATGTTAACTGGTATGATCTAAGTATATAGTTTTGTGTTTTGTTTTGTTATTACATAAATATGTTTGGGGTTATTAACAATAATTTTAATTTGTTTTAGTTTATTTTACATTTAAATACAATAGAAAACCATATACCTCTTGAACTTCCAAAGGCTGCAAATTGGAGTTTTGGGTTTGTTTTTAGTTTTGTAGAGGAAAGCATTGAATTAATTTAATTTTGAGATTTTTTGGTTTTGATTCAAAAGCAATAAAAGTGAAACATAAAATTAAGTGTATATTAATTTTAACAATAAATTTAAACAAAATATTATTAAAACATAGAAGGACTTGTTTAAAGCATATAGTTTGAATATTAAACAGTACTAATAAATTAAGTTCAACCTTTTCATAAAATTATTATAGCTGAACAAAAATTTTACAGTTTTTAGCAAAAAAAAAAAAAATCTAAACACGCGGCTTAATTACAGCATAAAAATAATTTAGTTTTTTTTAAAAGAATTCCCCTGTTAAATATATTTACAAAGGCTCCATTGTGATCCCTTTTAAGAACAAAGAATATAGAAAGAAGACTGAAAAATAAGAGGGAGAAAGATGAGGAGTGTGTGTATAACCTGATTAACACTTCTAGAGTCCCTTCTGCAGCTTGTTATCAACCTAGAATGTAACGTGTAACATTTCAAAGTTTTAAGAGTTGTCGGTAGTAACCCCCTGGTAATACGTTGGTTTATATTATACAAAACAATCTAGAGATTGCTAAAATCTCCACTTGAAAGACGCTGCATTTGTTCGGAAGTTTATAAGACAATTATAAGTCGCTATCAAACAGATAAATTCCGGGACCTGGGCCGGATTCCACCTTGGATCCCTCAAGGCCTAACAATAAGTAATTAAATATTATAAACTAATAGTGTTTACCCTTAGCGGGGTTTTAAATCGGCTCTACGAAACCTGTTGTGATACTTCTAAATCTTTATAGATATACTAGTTCCTTATGTAACATGACGCTCCGGTCATGATCCTAAGAATATTAGATTGTGCTCTCTTAGTAGTTTTAAGACGGCTTTATACAGGATGACTTTATAGTCAAAACTTAATTTCGATCGGACGTTTATAAGCCAGTGCAGACTAGATGGTTTTAATTTCATACAGAATTTCTTTGGATTCCATACGCCGGCGTCAAATAAGTCGCCTGTCTAAATGAATTCCAAGGTAAGTTACATAATCGGTATGAGGTATATCAATATTGTTAAGTGTTACAGGTAAACAATTCCCCCTTCTTTAAAGTAAACGTAACAAGTTTACTTTTTAACTTGTTCACTAGTATCCTAAAGTTTTTTAAGGCACAAGGCAGTACGGATAGCTTTTCCACAATAGCATTCTTCTTCTGCCATACACATAAATATCATCTATTTAACACAAATTTCATTCTACTTCTATTGAGTAAGATGGAAGTTTATAGACTTTTTCAGTGTTGTATTTCTATCATCACTACACTCTTAAATTTTTTAAATTTTGGAAAGGTTAACAGAACAGAAAACAAAGTGCCTTTTATTGTCCTTTTATAAACAAAAACACACATAATAATTGAAATTAAAACAAAATGGAAAAAGGAAAAATAAATAAAAAATAAACAATTTAATACATACCGCATGTATATCTTTATTTTTAGCACGAACTTTTTCCAAATTACGATTAGTGGCTTCATAGGCCGCTAAACAACGTAAACGACGTATAAGCAAAGCTTTGGCTGCTTCGCTGTCGCGCTGATAATAGCGCAAGGTATCACCAAGTTTTAAATCCTGATCGCTAGCCACACGTACTTCCAGATTCTAATAGAAAAAGCAAATTAAAACAAACAATAATTGATTATTTGGCCGCATTAAAAATTTACCTTAATTTTCTCAAATATATCAGCAGTCTTGGCGCAAAATGTTTCCATTGTACCCTTTTCGGCGGTAGATAATTGCCGTAAAGCATTCGAAATTTTCTGATGACACTCACCCACATCTTTATGACGTTGTGTCATTTTCTCCGTACGCAATGAGGCCTCACGCAAATGTCCATTGTATTCGGTTAAAAATTGAAATTCATTTTCGAAGAAATCATTGACATCGTGAACGGTTACACCTAAAAGTATTTCATCGGTGGTTTTGCCCAGAGACTTGACGAGACCCCCAAAGATGGCAGTCTTTTTACGGGGTTTAGCACACAAATCCTGATCATATTCCAAGAACACTTTCAAATGTTGGTCATTGCGAAAGACGGGATGACTGGCTAAACGTCTGAGGAAAACTTCGTGCATAGCGACGGTTTTCTTAAAGGTAGCAAGATATTCGCTATTGGGAGGAAAGATATTTATGTTTATTTAACGTTAGACTATAGTCGTATCATACAGGTTATGCAATAGTTTGCCATTCGTTTAGTCTGTTTTATAGACTACTTCATAGTCAAGGATATAGTCTAAAGTCTAGGCTATTGTTTAGTCTATCACCTACTCTGTGTATAGTCTGGTCACGTTAGGCATACTTAGCTCTATTTGCTTTTAAATTGTAACACAACTTACGCTTCCAATTCAGTTTTCATTTTTCTAAACTCCTCTTTTGTCATATTACCCTCACCCTCTCCCAAACGCTGTAGTTTTTCGCGGGAAGCATCAAAATCTGGTCTAGGGGGACAAGGTGGTATCTGAAAACAAAAACGTTAAAATACCTCCTAAAAACTCTAAATATTTCTACTTACAATATAGCCAGCATATTCTTCATTTTCCTCGAAACGATCGTGTAGCCAGACAAATTCTTCATGCTGTCTCACAACATTATTGTCCGGCTTAGAGAATCCCGGCAGAGTGGTGCGAGTGTGTACGGTAAATTTAACTTTATCCTTTTCACTTAAGGCATCGGAAATTTCGACATGTAAAGTATCATCGGCCATGGCGGTGGCTGATATGACTGATGACGATGACTCAGATGAACCAGCACTAACGCTGGCACCACCATTATTTTGTGCCACATCTGTTGTTGTTGTTGTTGTCGCATTTGGAGGAAGTAGGGGCGTTGAATTTATTCTTTGAAGACTACTGCTGCTATTAAGTTCAGAATCATCAACTGCAGTTGTCGTTGTTGCTGCGCCACTGCCTGTTAGAGGTGCTGACGTTGTTATTACCGTAGTATTGTTTTCTTCAGCAGCACCAGCAGCAGTATTATTAATTTCTTCTGTTGTTAAATCCTATAAATACACAAAAAAAAAAATATTATGATGCAAAAAAGAGCCGATGATAAAGCAACGCGATAAGAAAAATTTTATAAGGCGTTTTTAAAGCTTCAAATGTTTAGAAATCTATTGTTTATTAATTCCAATTGGTTATATCTTGATTTACCATAATATTAACCGCTTAATTTTTAATTAGAACTTTAATATTTGTGAAAACTATGAAACGAATAATTGTATTTTATTTGTACAAGTGCAATCAGCAGAAACCTGCGCCGATCAAAATTATCAACGGCGTCATTATCATATCATGTATTGCCCTACTAAGGATGCCAATCAGAATTTATTAGAAATCCCGGTATTAGGGGATTAAGAAAAAAATTTTGTTGTTTTTAAATGAGGATATTAAATTTAAAAACATATTTGAGTCAAGTACATCTCAAAAAAAGGTATCTTCGATTTTTCTAATACTAACACTAAAATTAGAATATAGTCTCAGCGATTACATATAAAAAATGGGACCATTTCAAGAATATTTTTTTAGTGAAATAATCAACAGTATATTTTCATACAAATTAAACAAATTTAAAATCAATTTTCGACGAAAATTTTATTTTTTGCTCGAAATTTTGAATTCTTTTTGTTCATCAAATACAAAAATTTTAAACTGGAAGTTAATTTTCTAAAGATCCCCATGGTCCGATTCAGATTTTTATATATGTTGTCATTGACATTATAACTTAATTTTTGTAGAGGCATTATAAAAATTAAAAAATACATTTTTAAGATATCTTTGTTCGAGAATTGTTTTCGAATTTGTAGAGATGGGAGAAGGGCAAATACTCATTCGGTAAATACCATTTGAAGAATGGAAAAGAACCAGTGTCCCCACTTACAGATAATTATTCAGTGAGGACCATGCATTTTCAAATTTATGTTTCTAGGTTGAATATTTTAGAATTTGAGAGATAACAGGTAAGAGTATTATATTCGGCTATGCCGAATCTTATATACCCACCATCAAACCGTATGCTGTAAAAGAATGTTCCTATTTAGAATGGACCAAAAAATTTAAGATTATTTTTCCCATAATCAGCTCAAAATTACGGAATTTTTGAGACCCATTTCGAAAAAATTGTATTTCAGTATTTTCAATAGATGGTAGGGAACTGATTTTTCTCGTGTTCAGTACATTAATACGCATCGATTGAGAAATATTTCTACATGTAATTATTAAAAAGGCTGTTCCTCGGGACACTCTAATGAACATATGTATGTATATGGGCGGTTGTGTTAATTATAGACCGATTGTCTTAAAATTTGGTGCATACATAGATTTCGGTTCGTATAGCATTTATTTGTTTCGATTTTCATCGCTGTAGTCGTATTTTTAATTCAGTTATGAGCTTTATATCGAATTGCATCGCTATACGCGCACTTTTATACCAGTAAATTAGCGTTTGTGTAATTTTCTGATATGGGGGTAGGGTCTATTATGGACCGATCTTAAAAAAAATTGTTGCTCGTGAGAAACTTTCTTCTGTCGAATTTCATCGCTATGCTCGTATTTTTTATACAGTAATAAGCGTAAAGTAATTTTCTGAAGGGGACCTTATGTGGGGGTAGGGTCAATTATGGACCGATCCCCATTAAATTTGGTACAGAGATTTTGGTAATGAGCGTTAAAGTAGTTTTCTGAAGGGGACCCTATATGGAGGTAGGGTCAATTATGGAATGATCCTCATAAAATTTGTTACAGAGGTTTTAGCTCGTAGGCAACTTACTTTTCATCGCTATACTTTTCATCGCCAGTAATGGGCGTCGTTTCTGAAGGGGACCTTATATGGGGGTAGGGTCAATTATGGAACGATACTCACAAATTTTTTGCTATACTCTTATTTTTAAAGCAGTTATGACTGTTAAAGCAGTTTTTCGGGGGGCCACTTGTATGGGGGCTATGTGAAATAGGCCTTAGTACCCGAATTCCAAAATAATATACCAATCGGTTATTTTGTGTGAGTAAATTAACTATTTTTTTCAAATTTTATAAAAATTGGCTTAAATTGTTGAATAAATAAATTTCCCGTTTTCCCCTTTTTGGTACTTTCTTCCCCAGTGAAATTGCAAATATTTTGTTTCAATAAATATTACAGAGTTAGTACGTAATTTAATAGGCGTACGTCAATAAGTCGAAAAAGTATTCTTAATGTGCTAAAAAAAAGTACCAAAAATACAGTTTTCTCCCCTTTTACACCCAAAAAGGACTCAATTTTAAAAAATTACGAAACAGGTGTCTCATAATTTTGGAAGACATATTCAAAATATTTACAAAAATTGTATTAAGTTTATTAGTTAAAAAGTTGCAAAGGGCCAAAAAAGGTACCAAAATCACTTATGTTACACATATTCACCCCTTAAAAGTACAAATTTCAAAAAAGTACGCGACACCCATCTGCTCATTTTAAAAGTAGATACAGGTGCATTTAAAATGTTTCTTGTATCACTAATATGGTGTAAGATAATTAAGAAAACCAGCTTTACCCGTTTATTCCATTTTTTACTCTTAAATGTACAAATTTCCAAAAATCCATCCTTAGTGGATATACATATCCAAAAACACATCTACTTTACATTCTTAATTTTATGTTTCTAGGTTCAATATTACAGAAAATTCAAAAAGTACCTATTGAAGAACGAAAAAGTACCAAAAATTCCCCTTTTATAGGTTCTAATTTACTCCGGGCTCTACATGTTTAATTTCATGTTTCTAGGTTTAATATTACAGAAAATTCAAAAAGTACCAGTTAAAGAACGAAAAAGTGCCAAAAAGTCCCCTTTCATGGGTTCTCATTTACTCCGGTCTCTACATGCTAAATTTCATGTTTCCAGATTCAATATTATAGAAAATTGAAAAAGTACCTTTTAAAGTTCGAAAAAGTACCAAAAAGTCCCCTTTTATATGTTCTCACTTACTTCGAGCTCTACATTCTTAATTTGATGTTTCTAGGTTCAATATTATAGGAAATTCAAAAAGTACCTTTTGAAGTTCGAAAAAGTACCAAAAAGTCCCCTTTTATAGTTTTTAATTAACTCCAGGCTCCACTTCTTAATATCAGGTTTCTAGGATCATATTATAGGATCACATTATAGTAAACACAAAAGTACCAGTTAAAAAACGAAAAAGTGTCAAAAAATAGTCCTTTGTACCGGAGTTCCAAGTAACTCTCCATTGGTATATTTAGTGTTACTAAATCTGTCAATTTCTCCAATTTTATTAAAATTTGGTCAGTGAGTTTGAATAAAATCAGATTTCCCGTTTTTCACCCTTTTGGTACTTTTTTCTCCCTATTGAAGTAATAAATATTTTATTATAAAAAGTTGCAATATCGTAGTAGGAGTCCATCATTAAGTATTCATTCACATGTTAATACAAATCAATACATAGGAAACAATGTTTTATACAAAAAGTGCCAAAAATAGGTACAATTTTCACCCCTTAAACGTCCGAATATCGAAAAAGTACTAAATTCGTATTTTTATTTTTTCGTTAGGTTATGAAGGAGTCAAAAATATTTTTTGTATGTTCATTGGTTTAAAAGATACATGGGTTGCAAAAAAGTACCAAAATACAGTTTTTACCGTTTATTCCCTAAAGGGGGCGAGTTTGAAAAAAGTACCAGACACCTGTCCGCTTATTTTTTAAATGAACGACAATATGCTTTAAACTGTTTTTGTATCATGGGTTGCAAAAAAGTACCAGGGGCCGAATTTGAAAAAAGTACCAGACACCTGTCCGCTTATTTTTTAAATGAACGACAATATGCTTTAAACTGTTTTGAATTTACCCCCTAAACATTCGAATTTCCAAAAATATAGATTGCAAATAACGATTATTGCTAAAATTTTAACTATAGTATCCCAATAATAGGGACGTTCTTTATTGAGAACACCAGTATCCCTATATAGGGTTACGACGATTTGATTGAGAACACCAGCATTTAAATAATTGCCTGAGGTCGATTAAAGGCATTCACCGCCAGTGCCACCTAATAATCAACCCCAAATTAAATATCCATGCAGCAAAACAAACAATAAGTAGTTGAATTATTCAAATTTATATAATTTTCATTAAAAATAATCAACACTTAACAAGTTCACAAAAGAATGTTCATTCAAAAAATAAGAAAATGCATCAATTCCACGCCAGCGTAGCGTCATTTCCATTTTCAATGACGTCATTTCCATTTTAAAATGGAAATTTTTGCTGAGCCAATCGACCTCAGCAAAAATTTGCTGGATCGACACACAAACACGTACATTTCTTACCGGACGATTTTGCTGAGATACCCCACCTCTCAGTAGCTTGCTGAGTTTATATAAAAAAAACGTTTTTTGGAAATTTTTGCTGAGCCTCAGCAAAAATTGGAAATATTTGCTGCCTCAGCAAAAATTTGCAATTTCCAATTCAAAAACTACAACCCTGATATGTAATATACGTGTTTGTGTGTTTAATGCAACAACATAAAATTATTCAAGACACAAACCTTTAACAGTAGTTTATGTGTGATAACTGGCATATAGATGTCGCTAATTTAGAAAGAAGATGTTAATTTGGTTGTTATATTTGTGTTGAAATCTTTTATGTCTCATTTGTCAAGACGACGACAACAAGGTTCTATGGTGTAATGGTTAGCACTCTGGACTTTGAATCCAGCGATCCGAGTTCAAATCTCGGTAGAACCTATTGTTTTTTATATTTCTAGTTTTTTATATTTTTACTAGCTATACCCAGTGTGCTTTGCTACCCCAAAAGGAATATGTATAAATAAATACCAGATTTATTATATGTTACATATGAAAGATGTCAAGCAAATTATTGCAAGTTCGCCAGTTTCTATCTATCGCCAATTTCTATCTATCTATAAAAAATTTTAATAATATAAGAGTTTCCAAGATGCATGAAGCCACCCATTGAAAGTCCGCCCGTTATGCTCTAAATGTTCACATGAATTTCAAAGTTCTCCATGTAAATTTTGAAGATTCTAGCTCTAATAGTTTCTCAGATATACGAATTTTTCTATTTGATTCATGTGGGGGCTTCAAGACCCCCAGATGAAAGACCGTTTTTTTTCCTCCAAAAAATGTTCAGATGAATATTTAAGTTCTTCGTGCGAAATTTGAAGCATTTAGTTCCATTAGTTTTCCAGATAAACGAATTTTTGTCTTTAATTAATATGGGAGGTGCCGCTCCCCTCATGGGTAGTCCGCCAATTTATTACCCAAAATGTTTAGATGGATTTTAAAGTTTTTCGTGCAAAATTTGAAGATTCTAACTGTAATAGTTTCCAAGATAAACGTATTTTTGTATTTAATTTATATGGGAGGTGCCACGCCCCCTAATGATAGTCCGCCTACTTTTTGTCCTAAATAATTATATTGACACTAAAGTTGCTCCGACAAAATTTGAGGACTCTAACTGTTATATTATCTAAAATATACGGATTTAATATTTTCTTAATATAGGCGTGGCTCCTCGCCCACTTGGAATTTCAATATAAAAAGTAGCCTATTACCTATTCCAGACATACAGGAATACGCTGTGAATAAAATCGGTTCAGCCGTTTAGTAGTCTATAACTTTAAAACAGCGACAAAAAAATTGGATATAGCGTCAATATAAAATCGAAACAAACTGCATCCCATATTTTAGATGTAATAATATTTATTAACGGAATTTTGGAGTAATGCTATGTCCTACTTCGAAGATAATAAAAAAAAATGCTCTCCTATAAAATTTAGTTTTTGTCGGTTACGTCTTTAGTGCGAAAAGAGATCGATATATAGAAAGAAGATTCTATAATCAAATGTAGGTTTTTTTAACGTTATTTCATCATATTTTGGTATTTCCGTGGAAAATAGGAGTAAGGGATAGGGATGCCTCCAAGGTGTCTCCAGGGTCCCCGTATAATACCCTCTATTTATTCAACTATTTAGCCAATCTTACTTCATTTTGTTCAATTACAGATCTAAAATATCAGTTGATAGGTGGAGGGTATCCAATGAAAAATCTTTTTCAGATCACAATTGGATCCTCTTCGATATTATACTACAAAACTCGACGGAAAAAATGGTCTATAGGAACCCAAGAAGAACCGATTGGTTCAAGTATAAAGGGATCCTTAGACATAAGCTCAAGAAAATTCCCGTGGTTGATGATTCAATCACTGGTCTTGAAAAGATAGAAGAAAACTTTAGCAAAGTCTTAGGTAAGGCTTTTGAAGTCTCCTGCCTAATCACAAAGGCAAAGAAAAGCTTCCCTCCATGGTGGAATTCGGAGCTATCTAGGCTACGTAAGGAAACACGTAGGGCCTTTAACACATGCTACAACAATAAATCGTGGCAGCCATACCGCGACAAACTAAAAGTTTATAAGAAAGCTATAGCACTCGCAAAAAGAACCTCATGGAGAAGTTTCTGCGAATCTATAGATAACACAAAGGACTCTGCTAGACTTAGCAAAATTCTTGCTAAAGGCCAATCTAATCCAACCTATATTAAGAGGAAGGACGACACTTGGTCAGAATCCTCGGCAGAATCTCTTGACATCCTACTGAATACTCACTTCCCTGACTGCAAAGATGCTGTCAAGGAAATCTTCACTGACAGTAGGACTCTAACGGGAATCAATAAAAATATCATCTCTTATGATAGAATCTCATGGGCGATTGATAGTTTTTCCCCTTTCAAATCACCAGGGCCTGATGGCATTTTGCCAAGGATGTTACAAAGTGCAAAAGAATATATCATCCCCTGGCTTCATAGAATATACACGCTCAGACTCTCTCTCAACCATGTTCCGGTAAACTGCAGAAAGGTTAAGGTCGTTTTTATTCCCAAAGCTGGCAAAAGGAGTCATGAAAAAGCGAAGGACTTTCGTCCAATTATTCTTTCATCTTTTCAGCTCAAAACGCTGGAAAGACTCATCGACTCACATATTAGGCAACGGCTAGAGAACTCATCACGGCTTTCAACCAGTCAACATGCCTACCTTAAAGGACGATCTGCTGAGACAGCTCTACATGAGGTTGTAAGAGTTATAGAAAGATCCCTCGAATTCAAACAATACACTATGGGAGCCTTCTTAGACATAGAAGGTGCCTTCAATAACGTAAATACTTCTGCAATTCAACAAGCTCTCGCTAATCTGGATGTTGAAGAATATATCAGCAACTGGTTGGTAACTATGTTGAAATCTAGAATAATTACTGCAAGTCTTGGTAATAGCGTTAAGTCCAAACAAGTTGAACGAGGCACACCTCAGAGCGGTGTAATCTCTCCACTACTTTGTCTTATCGTTATTAATACGATTCATAGTTTTTTATATTTTTATTTCAATAATCAAATTTAGTTTTTTTTAACGTTATTTCATCATATTTTGGTATTTCCGTGGAAAATAGGAGTAAGGGATAGGGATGCCTCCAATGTGTCTCCAGGGTCCCCGTATAATACCCTCTATTTATTCAACTATTTAGCCAATCTTACTTCATTTTGTTCAATTAATTTATGGACACATTCTGTCTGGATATCAATACTGAACCCCCTAAAGAGATTACAACAATTCCAGGCAGTAATATCAACAACAGCAACACTTTTACAATATTAACAGTAACTTTAACAACTGGAATTTTTGGTTTTGGGGTTTATTATAGGATATTAAGTATACATCTAGCCTAAACTACTTCTCTTTTATATCGTCACCTGAATGCTTAACAACACTTTTCAAAATTTTACAGGAGAGATAAAAATAACCTGAATAAAAACTGTGTGGGATACGCCATTTTAAATTCGACTTTTCTAAAATCAAAAGGGCCTAACAACGCTTTAGTATTTATAGCTTGAAAGCAATTAATGATATAATTATACTGAATTTGGTACATATATATGTTCTATTTATCGCAAATACAAACCTTGTTTGATGTTGGCTAATATCGGTTCATAATTACATCAATACTTCTCGAAAATCCAGAAAATATTTGATTGCTAGAAAGTACGTTTACTATGAAACGATCGTGAACAAATTTAACACAAGCCTCCTTTTTTTGGTCAAGAATTATGCTGTAAAGTATCGTTAAGATTAGTCCAAATTAGACTGTAGTTCCCATATAACAATCTCAGTGAGAAATTTAATGTGGATCAGACCATTTGACCTCAGCCCATATCACCTTTAACATTTATAATTGACTTGATAAAAATTTGAATCGTGTTAAAGTGGAACTAAGACACGTTTTATGTGAACTATATCATTCAAATTGTATGAACACCAGTCCATAATTGACTCTACTATAAGGTAATAAAAACTAGTTTATTTTTAGAAAATTGTTTGAATAAAATTATGTTAAGATAAAATTCAAGATAAATGATTTATTTTAAGAAATGAATATATCTTTCAAATCCTCTACAGTTTGGCCTATAAATGAACTTATCCCTCAAAGGAGGACCTCTTTTAAAAATCACTTTGATGTTGAAAAATTTCGTATTAATATTGATATTATGATAAAGTTCGATGTAATAAGTGTTATCAAGTTTTCTCAGAATGGATCCATTATTGGACTTATGCCATATATTAGACTTTATATTGAACAACAGTTAATGTTAAAGTGATTTTTCATGTATTAATATAAGATATAGATATAAAATTTAATATTTCAAAACAGTAAGATGTTGAGTATATCGATGAACTTAACTTCTATAAAATCGGTCGGAAGTGCCTTCCCGGAATATAGCTTTATTATTTCATTATTTTAAAACACAAAAAATACCTTTTAATTCGAAAATTCTGCCAAAATTGTCTATAATATCTTGTTGTTACGCCCTTTTGATGGTTGAGAAAACTAATTTGTTATTGTGCCCTTTTGAATTTCGTTAATAAGGTCGGAGTTTTTGATAATAAAGTTCTGAAATTTTCTGACAATATGTATTTTTGAGCTGTGCATCATTTTCAATCAAAATATCAATTTTAAAATTTTTGGTTGTTACGCCTTTTTGCATTTTAGGTGACGATATGTAGTTCTTTATGAAGGCGTCATCGTCCGATGTTCAGAAACATAAAAATGTACAAATCAATGTTCGTGAGAGATATTGTGTCTGGAATAATGTCGCTTGCGACATATTTGATTCCAATTTCAACGAAAGTCTGGCAATGACAAAGAAAGTGTTCGAACACTTCTCTGCCCGTCCAACTTTTTATAGATATCTACTTTTTCCTCAGAATACGTATCATCATACTAACCTCAGACTTGCTCATTCTGAGTACACTTCTCGTCCTCTTCCCGTTAAGGTTATCCCATAGCATCTTCGATTCATTATTCCACGTGACCGTATGACATTCTCTTCTCAATATTTTCTTATTCAGCCCCTGTTATAAATTTGAATTGTTTTTAAAAAATAAATTCACATTTATTGATTATTTGCATTATTTATTTCTCATTTATCATTTTCAATACATCCAAAAAAAAAAAGTTTATTATTTGATTCATTACATGAATTTTTATATATTTATCTCATTACGCTTATATTTAATTAATATTTATATGTATTTTATTGTGTTATCTTAATTGTTGACTTATATTCTTTAGAATAAAATTGTATGTTTTAGTGGTAAATTATTGAATTTATTCAAAGTTTCGATATTTGTTTTTCTTTTAATTTTATTATATTGATCAATTATTAAAAATATAATTACATACTAGTATGTAGCATGTATTGTATATGTATTGTAAATATAAATACCATTGTTATTTTTTATTTTTTTATTTTTTTTTTTTATTAATTTTCAGTTTTGGTTTTTTGTTTAAAAATAAATTGAGAAATGTTTTAAATAATAATGTTTTTTTGAAAATTTATTTTAAATGAGAAAGCAGACAGTTTTAATTATTTATTAATTAGATCACCAAAAGTTTACATTAATTCCCATATATCGTTTTGAATATTAAAAAGGTGGTTTTTGTACAACTAATAATAAATGTTTTTATTTTGAATCCAAATTTTTTTTGTTACTTTAATTTTTAGATTTGTTGCTGTATTTTTTTGTAATATTTTAGACATTTAATAGTAATTTATGTTTATGTTTTGATTATAGTAAACCACGTTTTTTTGTATTATATAGATTGGTTTTCATTTTTTTTGTGTTTATGTTAAAATTTTTTATTTATTTTAACTTATTTTTAATTAATTGTGTCTTAATAATTATTAAATTTAAGTTTTTAACTTAAAATCTATAACTTTTCTTGTTAATTTTTTCTTATTTAAATGTTATTCCCGGCATTTAAATGAAAATAATATATTGGAAAATGTTTTTTTTTTCTTTTTGTTGTTTAACAATTCCTTTATATTACTATTATGATCCATTTTTGTTATAATTATTATTTGTTTTATAATAAACTTGTTCTAGGGTTGTTTTCTTGTCATATTTTAAAATATTTTTCTACTAAAATCTAAGGTTAATCTAAGCGTGGTTTATTGTAAATGACATTAACTTTTGTGTGTGTGTGTGTATCAGGCATGGAAAATTGAAATTTCAAAATAGTACTAACTTATAACAAAAAGTGGACTATTTGGGTTTTAAATTGCCAAACTAATTTTCGGTTTCACTATAGGTTAGACTTTATGAAGTAAAGTTGTATTTTCGATATCAAAAAGTTCTAAAGGACTGCAATATCCATGCCTGGTGTGTACATTAATGTGTATTAAGTGTTCTCAACATCTACAAGGACCCGAAAAGTTTTTATTTTAAATTTGGAAATATTTAAATAAAAATAAATATTGTTAGTTATTCAATATTATAGTCCCATCCCGGAACATGTTACCTTGGAAGATTCATCCCTTATCCCAGGGGCAAAGGAGATTCTACCAGTACCTCTAGTCTGAAGGGGCTATAAAATATTGGTGTAATTTGAACCTTGGTACTTCTTTGAAATCATCTGACTTAGGATCGAACCAGAGAATCTATCTCATCTGCTACCACAGAAATTGATGGACCGCAGGGCAGAATTTTGGACTTTGTCTTTTGGCGGTTATTGGAGAGGTCCCTTCGGGGTGCATGTGGTTGAAACCGAAACGCGGGAAGAGTATGTTGATGTAAAGACTGATGTAGTGTGAAATTTATATTTCGGGATTAGTTAGGTGCTGTTGTCGAAAAAGACAACAGATACCGCCAGAGGAGTGACTATGAGAATGCACAATTGTAGACATGAAGATTCTTAACAAACTCAATAAAGCTTGCAAATCATTGGGACCTAATTAAGTAGCAATTTCATAACGTTTGCAAGCAGTATGATTCATTCAAAAGCAGGAAAATTGGATATCATACGAATTTAAGCAAAGAGAACTTAAAAGATTTTGCAACCGAACTCTATAAATAATTTTTTAAAGAAAATCATTTTTGCACCTTAACGTTACTTGCACTAACCCGAATCGTAAGAGATCGTATGTGAAGCCCGAACAACCAGCCAGATCGACAGCAAAGTCAAAACACAATGGCGTTAAGTTAATGCTCTGTATTTGGTGGGACCGAAAGGGTCCTATCATGAGCTTCTGAAATCTGACAACACCATCACAGGGAACCAGGTGAGCATTGGCCGAAAATGCCCCGAATATGTGGCCAGACATGAAAGAGTAATGTTCCATTATGGCAACGTTCGATCATATGGTGCAATAGCTGTTTAAAACTATTTAGAAAGAAGGGTTTTGGGAAGTTAAGTGTTACCCACTTTTTAGAGCAAAATTTGCCCCGTCCGACTACTATATGTTTCGATCCATGCAGAACGCTTTCTCTGGAATACGCTTCTTTAAAAAACAGGGTATCCGACAACGTACATATTGCTGCACATGTTAAAACTATTTAGAATGAAGGTGTTGGGAAGTTTCACCTCACCCGGCTTATAGCTCAGACTTCGACTACTATTTGTTTCGATCCCTGCAGAAGGTTTTCTCTAGCAGGGTACCCAAATTGACTTGATTGGTTTTTGGACTGATGAGCTGTTCTTTTGGCCGGATTCCATATATTGACGGAAATATGGTAAGAGATCATATATACTCAATAAAAGAATTAAAAAAATTACAAAATCAGAGCTTAATCACCGAAGAAACTTGATTTGACAACGAAGGAACTTAATTTCGATATGAACATTTTCATACAAAAGCTCATTTGATAACAAATTCAGGGTTATGATCCTAGTTTCCGCGAATATGTGAAATTGAGAACACTTTTCAAAATAAATTATTTATGGAGACAATTCGATACATAAGTTAGAGGATATGGACTAAATAGAAACAATAATAATTTCAATATAACATTGCTTAGTTTGATTTTAAGGTTTTCAATTAAGAAATAAAACATTTACTTTCCAGGCGAAAACAATATTTCACGCTTGGAAATTTAAACAATTTATATTAATTTCTTTTTTTTTAAAAAGGGAAAACTAAAATGGAAGTAAATAATTGCTTGGAATACATAATTTAGATTTGTTTTTCGTGTGTTTTTCTTTTTTGGCTTTGATAAGTAGTATTAAGTAGTTAAAATAATAAAATTTAATTTTAAGTTCAAAAAATTTCAAATATTTGTAGGTAGGATATCGTAGGATATGATTTAAGAATAAAATTAGATTATTAACTAATGCTTAAAGAAATAAATATGCTATGGTAGCTTTTAATGGACTTTTACTTTTTTTAATATTAAGCTTTTTTTGTTAATAATAATTTTTATTTTAGCTAATTTTTTGTTTTGTTGTTTAAATATTATAAAATATCTTGCTACAATAAATTTATTTTAAGAAATTGTTGTTGTTGTGTTCCAGTGGTAACTATTATTCCCTTTTTTAACACAGTCTGATATTTTTATAGCGTTATCAAATCAAATCTTCTTAATAAAATTTAAAACCTTTTTTTACTCATTGAAACTTTGTAGATCAGTGAAGCTTAAACATAACCTCACCCAGGGATGGAATATTAGATGGTTTTTCAAAGTTTAATTGTACACATTCTAGACTTCATTTGAAGCGGACAAATGTAAATGTCATAACAGAAGGGTTTCAAGAGTGTCCAAAACTTTTAACGAATTTAATTGTTTTGTTCAGCATTACCGAGCGTTTTGTGTTAAAACTTTTTAGGTATAGGGGTGCTCAGAGCAGATGTTAATCCACATACCTCTACGACAATAATAGATCGTCATAATTTATAAGGCTTTCACGAATTAGTCTGTGGATATTAACAGGCGTGTGACAGGGAATTGCTTAATGAGACCACTAGTTAAGACACTGAATCTCCTCTATAATGATTTCACTAAAGTTGTAACAATGAGGAGGAAGATGAGACTGTGGAATACTTTCTTTGCTTGTCCTGCTATGTCCGATATTATGTTGGCCATAACTGTTTTTGAATGAGTTAACGGATATTTCCCGCATCGATTTGAATAATATTATAATATGGAACTATATCCAGAGATTTAAAACGGCCCAAAATAATGCACTAAGGAATGTGTAAAGACGACAAATATGGATCATCTACATGAGGAGATCAGGTAACTGTCGGCTAGACAACATTGTGTTGTTTACTAGACATTTTGATTCAGGATCCACTTCCCCGAAATATCCAAAAGGCCTAAATGAACATGCTCTGAAATCGGGAATAGTAAGATACAACTTCCCAGGCATTTAAGAATCTGGAAAGTAGTCCACAGGGCATGTCATTTACTGCTAACGTTTCAGAATTGTTTTCGAAGATTTTGCAGCGATATCTAAGACGATTCCCGAGCACTTGCATCTAATGACGGTCTCTGAGGTCATTAGTGGCTGCAGATGCAAATAAAAGCCAAAAGGAACATGCCCTGAAATCTGCAGGAGTGAAAGACAAATTTCCAGATATTCAAGAACCATATTAATGCAATTAAGAGCATATCGGTGCAGTTTCCTTAACAGCTAACGTGAATGAATTGTTGCAAGCACTTTAAATTGTCGTCAGAATCTTTAGGATACAAATCACTTGTTCAAGTGTCTTACCAGGTCTCAACGGGTCGTGTTACCTTGATTAACTTCCCCCATCTTGGTGTGATTGCAATATGGGAAAAAAGAGGTGCTACCAGTATCTCTAGTCTGCCGGGACTATAAACTGGTGGTGACAAATAATACATTGGAAAGATTTAACCTGGAGTCGAACCAGAGTACCTATATCATCTGGTATCATGAGAATCGGTAGCCCACAGGACAGAGTTTCGTACTTTGTCTTGTTCCGTATATTAGAGAGGTCTCTTAGAGTTGTACGTGGTGACTATGGTTTAAAACCCAAATTCGCGAGAAAGAAATGTTTAAGACTACCAGGCCAATCATTAACAATTATTGCCCGGGAGTTTCTTCACTCTCCTATACCTAAAGCACACAAAAGGGAACATAATAGGCCTGTATATTTCGGGAAAAGTTATTAATGTTGTCGACTCAACAGATACCCAGCAGAGGAATGACTGAGTTGGTACAGGTGTAGGGCTATGTCGGTCTTACACACCCGTATACTTAGAGTGAGTGAGTCGGATGTTTTTCTCAATGAATGTGTCGGTGGTAAAGTGTTTTATACAAGTGAGACCATTGGATTTTACTTCTTTATCATGGTACGTTCAGAGTTTAGTCTGTGAATGCAAGACTTGTCACAGTGTGTTAAGTATTTCGGTCCACCGATTATGCTGTTGCCGAATCAACAGAGGTCATCACATCTGAGTGGTTGGAAACGGAAATGATATTTTTGCACATCGGAATTTGGTCAATGGGGCAACAATAGTCAAAAGATAAGATAGCTGAAGTACTTGTAAAAAATTGTCACCTTCGTATAAGGAGGAACACAAAGGAAAGGTGTTGAGTCGTCTGAAAAGCTAACCAAATGGTTGTAAAAGTATATCTGTGAAATAAAGCCATCATGACAGGTGACCACGTAAAGCACTTCGACTTTTGTCGCACCAGGCCTTCAAATTTGCGCTCCGAACATTTGTGGTTAAGATTGACAGAGCTATCAAAATTTCTCTAACCACACAGACATTAACACAATTAAAGGAAAGAACTAAAGGCCACAGTCGAACTGTTGCATAGACGATAATAACCCGCCTTTATTGGCAACACTTTTTATTACTGTTGTAAACTCGAAAAGTTTCAAAACCTACTTTAGTGTTTTCACAACTAAACTTTTTATAAGAGAATAAGCTTTTCTTTATAAAAAAAATTATATAATCATAAAAAAGTTTTATTTATTAAGAAGACTTGATAATTTGTTTACATTAATATTGAAGCAATTTTTAATATATGTTTTGTTTTTATTTTTTTAAGATAATTTTGAATTATAATTAAATATACATGTAATTAGTTTGTTTGCTTTGTTTTTTTTTTTTTTTTTTTTTTTTTTGTCTAATTTAATTTAAAGAAACCTTTTTCTGAATATATTCATTTGCTTTTGTTTAAAGTATTTATGTATGTATTTTGTAGCTATTAAATAATGTTTATTTAGCATTTGTTTTTAATTTAATAAATCACATAATATATATATTTTTTTGTTTGTTTTGTCTTTATAAAATTTAAATGTTTTGTGGCTTTTGAAGTACTTTATTTTGTTTTTGTTGTTGTTTTTTTTTCAGAAATCTAGTTTATATTTTAAAGCTTATTAATTAATAACATGCCATATTAAGTGTTAATATTTCTATGTGAATGCCTTGTTTTGTTTATCATATTAAAAGAATAAAATATTTATTTGTTTGCAAAAATTAAAAAAAAAAAAGAAATACATCATTAAAAATTATATTTAAAAATAATTTAAAAAAATGTTGTTATTTTTGTTTTATTGAAAATAACTTAAAAGAAAATCCTTCTTTTTGAACTTAAAAACTATTAAAAGATTTGTTTAAAGTTTATTTTTATATTTTTTTATTAATTTTTTTTTGTTGTTGATTTTTAGTTTTGTTTAAATTTACTTGTTGCTTTATCGTAAATTTTAAGTATTTTTTCTTCTTTTGTAAATTAATTTTAAAATCTAAACATTAAATTAAATCCCTTGTGTAGTGTTTTTTTTTTAGAAAAATTAATTATAATAAAAAAAATGAAATACAATTAAAAGTTTATATGTTAGTTATCTAGTCGTTTTAAATATATGTTTGTATGTAATATTATTGAATTGAAGTATTTGATTTGATTGTATTGTTTCGTTTAAAATTTAAACACTTATTTCCTTTTAGTATAATTAAAATAAATGTTTTACTAAAGGAAACTTGTGCGAGAAACAATAATTATTTAAAAACGAAAATGTTCACAATGGAAAATAATAACTAAAATGTAGTGCAATTTTATAGTATTTATATGTTTTATTATATATATTATTTTACTTATTGGGGGCCTGGTTTTAAGTGTTTAACAAATGATAATAAAAAGAAGTTTAAAACAAGATAAAAGTATGGACTTATATACATATATCCTCCATTCATATTCTTAAGTAATTGTATTATAACAGTTATCGCGAATAATCGTGAAAATTCTATTCACATTCTTGTTAACAAACCAAGTAAGCAGTTGCTATCGTGAATATTCTGTAAACTCTTCATTCACAATAGATGATTTTGTTTGCAACAACTGTGAATTGTTTTCAAAATTCACGAGATAAATACACTGAACGAATGAAGTTTCGAAAGCTTCTTTAAAACTATTCAATACAAAAAAGGAACAATTTTCGAAAAGAAAACAAATCTTAATCTTTGGTAGATAACAATTTTTCATTCCAAAAACACAACTAATTTAGAACATTCTGAAGATTCCTCTCAAAATTATTAAATATTCACACTTATTGCGAATAATTTTGAAATTATTTTCTCTTTTCTAACAAAAATTTGCTATCAAGAATATTCCAAGAACTCTACATTCACAATAGTTGATTTACAAAATTCTATCACAAAGGGACAAGTGAATAATTTTTCGCGTTTCTTTTATATTGTCATATCAATAGAATGTTTAAAAGTAACTAGCTGTAGAAGAGCCCTAGAAGTTTTAGTCAGGTTATACACAGTTAGGTGGTTTTTGATTACCGGAACACTGTGACATACAGGCTAACGAGATCGCAGATGAATTGACCAGACAAGGTTCGATTCTAAACCATAATAGTTGAGAAATCTCCTAGTGGTTATTACTATAGACTAATCTCTGTATAATTCAAAGACTCTACCTACCGATCCTGAGACAGTATAATGGATTGCAGGTTTTCTAAGGCACTAGGACCGAAGTTGAACTCAAAAGCAACCAGAATACTATTAGGGAGAGGAAGAGTATCAGGATTTGGGTAGGGAAACCGATCACTGTGCAATTGAAGCCTTTAGATCTTATTTAGACTTTAACACGCTTAACTTTTGTAGATTGTATGAAGACGAGGAGAAGAGCTAGAAACAGTTACAGTTTACTTTATGCCACTGTCCTAGAGTTTAAGGCTGAAATGGTTAGGTAAAAGATTCAAAGATGAACGCGGTCATGTAGCTGAGTGTAACTTGCTGGACATTCTAGATTTCATCAAGGGATATACATACATATATTGGTAACACAAACTAGAGACTTCCCTTCCTTGTCCATTTTCTTCCTTTTCACTTTTTGGGGGGAGGATTTTCACTCTTCATATCTTTCTTCCTCTCATTCTCATTCTGCTTTGTTTCTATATTCTTTGTTCTTTCTTAAAGGTAATCACAATGTACCCTTTGGGTCTTCGAATGGATGTATTAAAGAGAATCGCCTAACGTTACAACAATAGGGTTTTTCGAATACATTAAACTCATGGATTGATTGATTTTGATTGGCGATAGGGGTGTTGTGTAAAACTGTCAAAAGGATTACACGTTTTTTATATGTTTATTCTATAAATCTATTTTTTCGTGTTTAATTTTAATGAACTCCCCATAACAGCCACTTTTGGCGAACTTTTTTGAACGTAATTTTGAAAACTGTGGCAAATTTGTTAAAGTATTTCCAAGGAAATCTATTAAACACATATAAGGAGGATATAATAGTTAAGGCCTAAAAAAATTATTTATATAATAAGTCGATTGTGGATAGAAACCCAACCTCAGTTGAGTTATCATTTGCCAAAATGAAATTACAGGTGTCAACTGGCAACCGACATTTGCAAAATTTCAGTTGCCAAATTGGCAACTAGAACATTGTGGTTGCTTGATTAAAACGATTCTGAATTCAAATGGATGTGTATATGTGCACTTTATCCCAGAATTAATTTCACATTTTTTACAAATATAACTTTAATTTAAAATTGTTATGGTATTTATGCTTTGTTTACATTTTTTTAGTTATTGTCTGTCAAAATAACCAAAGATGATACAATATCGATAACTTTTTGTCAACTAACGTAAGTTATCGTTCATAATAACATCTTTTATAACAGTTGCGTTGAATGCTGGCAAATGAACTGAAGTTGGTTGTTGGTTGCTATCCATAATTGAACCATAAGTATGTTTATATGCTTTTTATAAAATAAATAAGTAATTTATATTAAAATTAATATTACATTATACAAATTTGATTTTGTTTTTGTTTTGTGGCTAATTGAATTGCTCTGTCGTTTATTTTGTTGTGGCTTTTTTTTATAAAGATTTTATATATTTTCATTTTGTTTTGTATATTAAAAATAAATAAATCAAATGTTAACTTCAACTGTGTCCTCTTTTAGTAAAATTTTTCAATAATAATAACAATAATAATAATTAAAAGAATTAATTAGTTGATATTGTTAATAAAGAAGAAAAATTTTAGCTAATTTAATTAAATAAAATTAAGTTAAATTATAGTAGTAATTAAAAAAAACCCGTACACCATATTAAAATTATGTATTTTGTTTGTTTTATAAGATAATAAAGAAAACTAAGAGAGAAGAAACTAATTAATAAAAAGTAAGACTAAAACTACTTAAAACAAATAAATATGCTTGGCTGTTTCCATTACAATTTGGTAAAACTTATCATATTACAAAAAAAAAAAAAAAGGAAGAAAAACAAAACTAAAGTAAAAACCAACTTAATAATATTAATTGTTTAAAATTAATTCAAGTGATTGGTTGTGGTTGTTGGTGTAGCTTGTTTGTTTATTTGTTGTTTCAGGCCATTGTTGTTAATCTGTTTTTTTTTGCATTTCTAGCGTTTTTTTGTATAATAAATACTTTAAACTAATTGAAAGTCAAGTTTATTATTTGTAAATATTATTCTTTTCTTTTATAAGTTTAATTATAAATATTGCATTTGTTTCTTTTTTCTTATTATGTTGATTTTGGTAAGTGTATGTGTTTAAATACAAATAATTATATTATATTTATTTTAAATAAAAATTACAAATTGTACGACTATCACACCAAAATTTTTTTTCATTTTCCTTTAAAATGTTCTTTAATTTTCATTGTGTTTTAACCCAAAGAGCTCATTTTTGCAAAATATTTATAAAATAATGAAAAACAAAAAATCAAGTACATAAACTAAAACTTTGGTTTTAAATAAAATTTCCATAAAAATTTCAATAAAAAAATAAATAAAATTTTACACACGCTCTTTCTTTTTTTTTAAAGGAAAACTATAAAAATTTCAACTAAAACTGTATTTTTCTTTTTCTTTTTTTTATTGATCCCTATTTACCTTTTTATTCTTTAAAGTTTTTAGAAAACGTTTGACATTTTTTCTTCTTCAATATTTTCAATATATAATTTCAGCAAATCCGTTTTATAATTTTGTTTAAAAAACAACTGGTTTCTTTAGTTTTTAATTCTGTGTTTTTCTAAATGTTTTTCTAAACAGTGTAAAATGTGTAATTTCTTTTGTTTTTTTTACAAAAGAAATATCTAAAACTTAATACTAAAAAACTATAAATATTGTATTGGATGTCTGTGTATTTTCTTTATCCTCCTTTTAAATTTCTTTCTTTTTTTTCTAAGAAATTTCTTTTTAAATTAATTTCAATTATTTATTGTACATAATTGTCGTTTTTTTTTCTTTTTTTATACCTTCATTTGTTAAAAATGCTTTTAAATTTGTGTTTGTATTGAGTTATTCGAAGATTTTGTGTCTTGTTTTAAAATTTCGTAGATTTTATGTAAACTTTTTTAAATTTTTTTTTTTTGGCATTTTGTTCTTTCATAAGAGTGTGTTTAATATAGTAGTAAGTATTGTGTACGAGAGAGACCGTTTAATGAACAGTAAAATAAATAGACTTTAGTTTGTATGTAAATTTAAGCAAAGTACATAACCTTTTTGGTATCAGCATGAACAGTAATGGCTCTAGCCATTGCTCCTGGTGTTCGATCTTCAGAACAGCCACTTTGGTGTGAGCCCTCACCAGAGTCATGTTCTTTCTCAACCAAGTGATATCTGAAAATAGAAATTAATGGAATATTTTTATATTGTTTGATTAAAGTTTTTGAATAATAACTTAAAAAGTAAGTAAGTAAGTAAAAATATGGATGAGAGAATCCCATAAGGCCTCTTGGAATAATGAAACGGTGGTAGAACCACAAAGATTCTATGGGGTGACCCTGATGAGAGCAAGACGAGAAATCTCCTCAAAATGAGCAAGTCTGAGGTTAGTGTGATGGTACGTATTCTGAGTGGACACACAGGATTACGTGCACACCTATACAACATTGGACGTGCGGATTCAGACGAATGTAGAGCATGTGGAGAGGACAATGAAACTCTGGAGCACTTTCTTTGCCACTGTCAGGCATTCGTCGAAGTTAGATCCAAGTATCTTGGAAGTGATGTTATTCCGGAAACAAACAACATTCTTAACACTGATTGGAAGGTTGTTAGGAATTACGTCCAGGAAACTGAGTTTCTGAACATGGAAAAATAATACATTCAGTGAACAATTTTTTTTTCATGAATTGGAGCGCACAACAGGCCCGATAAGTAAGTAAGTAAGTAAGTAAGTAAGTAAGTAAGTAAGTAAGTAAGTAAGTAAGTAAGTAAGTAAGTAAGTAAGTAAGTAAGTAAGTAAGTAAGTAAGTAAGTAAGTAAGTAAGTAAGTAGTAAGTAAGTAAGTAAGTAAGTAAGTAAGTAAGTAAGTAAGTAAGTAAGTAAGTAAGTAAGTAAGTAAGTAAGTAAGTAAGTAAGTAAGTAAGTAAGTAAGTAAGTAAGTAAGTAAGTAAGTAAGTAAGTAAGTAAGTAGTAAGTAAGTAGAAGTAAGTAAGTAAGTAAGTAAGTAAGTAAGTAAGTAAGTAAGTAAGTAAGTAAGTAAGTAAGTAAGTAAGTAAGTAAGTAAGTAGTAAGTAAGTAAGTAAGTAGTAGTAAGTAAGTAAGTAAGTAAGAAGTAAGTAAGTAAGTAAGTAAGTAAGTAAAGTAAGTAAGTAAGTAAGTAAGTAAGTAAGTAAGTAAGTAAGTATAAGTAAAGTAAGTAAGTAAGTAAGTAAGTAAGTAAGTAAGTAAGTAAGTAAGTAAGTAAGTAAGTAAGTAAGTAAGTAAGTAGTAAGTAAGTAAGTAAGTAAGTAAGTAAGTAAGTAAGTAAGTAAGTAAGTAAGTAAGTAAGTAAGTAAGTAAGTAAGTAAGTAAGTAAGTAAGTAAGTAAGTAAGTAAGTAAGTAAGTAAGTAAGTAAGTAAGTAAGTAAGTAAGTAAGTAAGTAAGTAAGTAAGTAAGTAAGTAAGTAAGTAAGTAAGTAAGTAAGTAAGTAAGTAAGTAAGTAAGTAAGTAAGTAAGTAAGTAAGTAAGTAAGTAAGTAAGTAAGTAAGTAAGTAAGTAAGTAAGTAAGTAAGTAAGTAAGTAAGTAAGTAAGTAAGTAAGTAAGTAAGTAAGTAAGTAAGTAAGTAAGTAAGTAAGTAAGTAGTAAGTAAAGTAAGTAAGTAAGTAAGTAAGTAAGTAAGTAAGTAAGTAAGTAAGTAAGTAAGTAAGTAAGTAAGTAAGTAAGTAAGTAAGTAAGTAAGTAAGTAAGTAAGTAAGTAAGTAAGTAAGTAAGTAAGTAAGTAAGTAAGTAAGTAAGTAAGTAAGTAAGTAAGTAAGTAAGTAAGTAAGTAAGTAAGTAAGTAAGTAAGTAAGTAAGTAAGTAAGTAAGTAAGTAAGTAAGTAAGTAAGTAAGTAAGTAAGTAGTAAGTAAGTAAGTAAGTAAGTAAGTAAGTAAGTAAGTAAGTAAGTAAGTAAGTAAGTAAGTAAGTAAGTAAGAAGTAAGTAAGTAAGTAAGTAAGTAAGTAAGTAAGTAAGTAAGTAAGTAAGTAAGTAAGTAAGTAAGTAAGTAAGTAGTAAGTAAGTAAGTAAGTAAGTAAGTAAGTAAGTAAGTAAGTAAGTAAGTAAGTAAGTAAGTAAGTAAGTAAGTAAGTAAGTAAGTAAGTAAGTAAGTAAGTAAGTAGTAAGTAAGTAAGTAAGTAAGTAAGTAAGTAAGTAAGTAAGTAAGTAAGTAAGTAAGTAAGTAAGTAAGTAAGTAAGTAAGTAAGTAAGTAAGTAAGTACGTAAGTAAGTAAGTAAGTAAGTAAGTAAGTAAGTAAGTAAGTAAGTAAGTAAGTAAGTAAGTAAGTAAGTAAGTAAGTAAGTAAGTAAGTAAGTAAGTAAGTAAGTAAGTAAGTAAGTAGTAAGTTTTTTTTTTTTTTAAGTAGTAAAGGAAGGAAGTAAAGTAAGTAAGTAAGTAAGTAAGGAAAGTAATTAAAGTAGAAGTAGTAAGTAAAGTAAGTAAGTAGTAAGTAAGTAAGCAAGGTTCCTTTCGCATAAAGTGCAGATCCAAAAACAAAGAAACAAAACATTAGAAAAAGAGAAAGAGAAAAGCGGCTCTTGAGCAATGGATAAAGAAACCTTGTTAACCACCTATAAACACAAACTACGTTGCGTTAGTGTGGACTCCGAGAATTACCAACACACAATAGAAGAAAGCTATCAAAACGCAATCCTTAGAACAGTATTCAAATGACGTCAGGGAAGCACCAGCATGACGAGACGAAGATGCTTTCGGCAAAGAAACATAACACATGCTATCAAAGCAGTTCATACGGGGATGTCATCGGAGGGGCCAACCGAACCACAATCTAACGGAAAGAGAACAGAACCACACATCCTCCGAGGCATTTCAGGAAGGATCATCTGCATGAGATCGATATTCATGAACATCAGGATAACATAGACGATGAAAACTCATAAAAAATACTATCCAACATAAAAGCGCTGGAACACTTCATCAATTCCTACCGCTATAGTATTATACTAGGAGGTCGTCCCCCACCCCTAGCGAACGCGGAATGAAACCTACAACGTCGCACTAGTGTTATTGGCACAACTAATATCGGTTTGTCGTGTTGATCGAGAATAAACGACACCACTCAAGATTTTTGTCCTGCGTGTGGCACAGGCCCACACAATTTTCAACATCTTTTTAACTGCACCGTAAATTTAACTCAGCTGCAACCTGAATCTCTTTAAACCCAGCCGATAGATACTGGGTTTAGATCTAGAACTGAATTGGATAACCAGAGCGAATGAGAATAGTTAATAATTTATCTATATATATGTATAGTTTCTGGCGATGCTGCTACAAAAACTCCTAAAGGGGTTTCCACTTAAAAGATTTACAGAATCTGTCCCCTAAAGAAAAAAGTGTAAGAGATTCTTAATCTCACTATAAAACCCAGTCATTCGAAAAGACAAACAAAACTTCTGGAAACTCATAAACAGATAGGAAGCTTAAATGACGTATCGAAGCGCAAATAATTCTTATCTAAATCACATGTCCAAGTAGAGTCAATGATCGATGACACGTTCAGGATTCTGGAGGATATGGAAAAGATCATTAAACTCCTAAAAGGTTCTCATTTTTAAAGTGGTAACTAGTTACAAATCGCTAAAAAGAACTAGGCCCTAGAAAATTTCATAGAACGAGTGTAGACTATATAATGCTTCCACAGAACCAGTCATGAAGGTGACAATTTCGAACAAAAGGACATTATTGGTCTTAACGCCTTAATAAAACGAGTACAGGCTAAAATCAAGCTTTCTAGAACTAGTCGTGGTTCCAATACAAATTTTCCAGTGATGTTTTCGAAACAAAGTTTTTTAAAATAATTATTACTTTATGTATAAGAACAAAAAACATTGATATGGTGAATTAATTAAGTTTTCTGCATATAACATATACATACATTAACATTATAAAATGTACTTACCTTGCTCTAAAAGCAACTAAATGTGCATAATATGCCGGTGCTGGTATAGAAACCGATCTAGTACAACGTACATATGTATGGCACAATTGATATGTTAAACATTGTAATTCATCCGAATCGAAATGATTATCATCCCATAAAACGTGATAGTGAGAAGGTCGACTTGTACCCTAAAATAAATAAGTTTTTAACAAAAACACAAGTAAAATATAAACAAATCTTATACTAAACTTACCTGAATACCTTGATGACTGCACAGATAGAAATCAAACTCGGTAGGATGTGTAATGCCCACATCGACAGTTGTACCAGCTGGTATATTACCCGATTTACCGCTCTGTTCTTTCTTTTCAGCACAAAATAGTCTAGTGTGATGACGTTTTTGTACTACAATAAACGTAATACCTGGACGATATTCAGCCTCTAATTTAATGCAAGCTTCACGTATGGCGGTCAATTCATGTTGTAAAACATGAGGAAATTGTCCCTCTGATACACCATCGCGATAGAGTATTATACGATGTGGTTTATAGCCACCAGTCGATTTATAGAACATAATCAGCAATTCACGTACCATACTTGATAGCTCCTGTATGATTTCCTGGCGATGCTGTTGTACACGTACCGTGGCGGCATAACGTGAGGGATGAGCATCCATAGAGCCTACAACAGCAGCAATAGAGGGTTTCTTATTATCACCAGCCGGTGGGTGAGTAACATCGGCACCCAGAAATATGACAGGTTCATTGAAAACTTTAGGACGTATAGAGGGTACCAGAATCGAATTGATGCCACCCAATTTAACATTGATTTTGAGACATAAATTGGAGAGTGTTTGAGGCGATGTCTTATTTACATTTTTAGCCTGTACACACTGTGTAGCCATGCCCAAAACTGTATCACCCACACGTTTTACTTCAGCTGGAATAGAAAGTTACCATTAAACAAAAGTCTTTAATTCAAAAGGAAGTAAAACTTACCATAAACCGGTGTTTTGCCTGGCAACACCACCACTACCAATTGTAAACTGGCAAAGGATTGTTTTAGATATTTAAACATGGGCTCAACTTGATCAGGCCCAGTGGCATATTTGCAGAAACAAGGTTGTCCTATTATGGGCATACCAGCATCATTTGAGATCTTTTGCAATTGTTGGGTAAAGTTACGCAAAGCATCCTCTCTGACGGTACGTTGAGGAGCAAAACAGGCTATAGCCCATACTCTAATCTCTACACCCGTAAAGAACTGCTTGCCACGCATATCCCAAACACCCTGATTGGGTGAGGCTAAAGATACCTTGTTTTGTGGTGGAAATAGTTGCTGCAAAAGATATTTAACATATAATTACAAGAAACAAGAATCAATAACTATAAACTCACTTGTCCGGTCATGCTAGAAACTCGTCCACCATATTGCAGTTTGGGTGGTGGTAGAACACGTCCCCTTACTTCCATCATAGAGTTTGAAATGGTAAGACCAAATTCTTGTACATAAGAATCATTATTGAAATCGGCTCTCTTAACCAAATTATTAATTTCACGTTCACGATCGGGTGCTGAGCGTGCGGTGGCTTTAATCATGGTAGATGTTTGCATATCTGTCAATTTCTTTATGCATCTTTGTCCGGCCACAATGTGACAGACTTCCAAGGGTAAATAAGTGTGTTTGTGTTCTTGTCCTACTTGTAGACACGGTAAATGGGGGAAACGTAATTTCATGCGATATTTATCAAGGAAATATTTCGCTACGGTACATTCTACCGTCTGACCATTTTCAAGTTGTAGAGGGAATCTTTTAATAGAAAACAAAAACATATGATTTAATCATTTAGGACAAATCTTTCTTTCAGTGGAATCTAAACTTACGATTGCATTTGTGCTGGTCTTCTGGTGACATTGCAAACACGATATTTACGTCTCATTTGACCACAATGAGTGATTTCAATTTTAAGTCCTTTAATTTCTTTAGTAAATTTGACACGTTGAGAATCTGTCAAAGGTTTGCGCTGTTCATTAATGTCTCTTATATCCAAAACTTCACACATAAAATCAATAACAGGTTGCGACTTGTAAAAGGCCGTAGCAGAGACTATAAATCATTTAAAAAAAGATCAGTACTAAACTTGAAAAGACATTCTCATTACCCACCATCAATATTTAACATCATTTTCCATTGGGAAGGACGTACACTCTGATGAAAACCAAACCATACTTCACGACCACCACCCAAGGGATGATAGTAGCCATCTGGAGAACTAAAGAAACTTCTACCTACTGGCGTATAAGTCATACTGGGTAAATGACGCATTACCACATCTAAAGCTAATATAGCATCGTAGGGTATTTGACGGGTACGACCTTCTAAAGCCTCTTCCAAATTAAACAATGACACTTGAGCCATCCACTTAATGGTAACACGGAATATACGATCTTTACCCTCACCGGGTAAAGTAACCTCCAATTCCAAACGATCATTACCTATTGGTAAAGGATCGCGCGTATACAAATTATTGCGACCATCAAATACAGGCTTTAGAACACCGAAAATTTTACTATACGCATGAACCATAGTTTCGATAATTTCACGATTAACCTTACGCGGGCATTTATCCGGTTGTATATTGATATCGTAGTGGTGTACATAACCACGGGGCATGCTAACTTGAAAATGATTAGCGCGCAGTACTATGGGACGACCTTCACGACCCAAATTGGGACGACGAGGACATGTAAATACTGGCAGTTCAGGTTGGGTGGTGGGAGTAGCGGCCGCTGCTGCTGTTGCTGCCGTTACGGTCGATGAAGCACCTAAAGCGGAGGCAACAGCTGCTTGGGTGGACGATGCGCCACCCACGGCACCACCTACAGCAACACTAGAAGCACTTGGGCTGGTTACAGCGGTGGGATTCACAGATGAACCAGGTGCTGGTGGTGCTATAAAAAGAAATGTATAATTATTAGAAGAAAACATTTAGTGAAATAAAAGAAATTCATTTGAAATAAAATATTTAACAAAAATTCATGCCTCTTTATACGGAAAATAAAAGAAAATACGAGTATTTAACAACAATTTTTCTAAACATTTAAGTTTTGCTAAAAAAAACACCTAATTTAAGCTAAAGTTTAATAAATAAAATATAAATTTGATAGTTATTTTATAAGAGAGAAGGAATATATTTGAAGTTGTGTGAATTTAATCAGTAATTTAAAACTTTAATTTGACCTATAGTCAGGACTATAGACTTATCTATAGTCAGGACTATAGACTTATCTATAGTCAAGACTATAGAGTGATCTTTAGACAAGACTATACACTGATATATAGTCAAGTCTATACACTGATCTATAGTCAAGACTATACACTGATCTATAGTCAAGACTATAGACAGATCTATAGTCAAGATTATAGACAGATCTATAGTCAAGACTATAGACAGATCTATAGTCAAGACTATAGACAGATCTATAGTCAAGACTATAGACAGATCTATAGTCAAGACTATAGACAGATCTATAGTCAAGACTATAGACAGATCTATAGTCAAGACTATAGACAAATCTATAGTCAAGACTATAGACAGATCTATAGTCAAGACTATAGACAGATCTATAGTCAAGACTATATACAGATCTATAGTCAAGACTATAGACAGATCTATAGTCAAGACTATAGACAGATCTATAGTCAAGACTATAGACAAATCTATAGTCAAGACTATAGACAGATCTATAGTCAAGATTATAGACAGATCTATAGTCAAGACTATAGACAGATCTATAGTCAAGACTATAGACAGATCTATAGTCAAGACTATAGACAGATCTATAGTCAAGACTATAGACAGATCTATAGTCAAGACTATAGACAAATCTATAGTCAAGACTATAGACAGATCTATAGTCAAGACTATAGACAGATCTATAGTCAATACTATAGACAGATCTACAGTTAAGAGTATAGACAGATGTATAGTCAAGAATATAGACAGATCTATAATCAAGACTATAGACAGATCTATAGTCAAACCCTGACTATATAAACTCCCACACCTTCAAATCACATTCCTTGTTCAAATCAAACAAATCAAATAAAATTTTACTTGTTTTTCTAAAACATTTCAGAAATTCATCTAAATATTTTTCTACTAACTAGCAGTGCACAAAATATATACCGAAATTGTTTTTTTTTTTGGTTAGTTAGATTTTAGGTTAGTAGTAGGTTTTGATCAATTGTAACAAATTTTGAAACATTTCTTAATATCTCATGAAATTTTAACAAAGAAATTAAGTAAAATAAGGATTTTTGGTTAGTGTGTTAAAGAATTAATGAAATAAAAAATTTAACTAAAAACAAATTAAACTTGGGGTTGAGTTAATAGATTTCAATCAAACAAATTTTTCTTTTAAGGATTAAGGATTTCAATTTTAATTTACATGTGAGTGTATCGAAGCTAGTCTGCTGTTGCGAAGGGCTCTGAGGCCTTGTGGGCGAAGGAGTCCATTGTGTTTCTATAATTGAGAAATGAAATTAAAAATAATAATAAAATAAAAAAATAATAATAAAATAAAAAAAATAAATAAATATAAACAAAAATAAAGGAGAGGAGAAGAAATAATAAAACATTGAAATAAAAAAAAAAGTAAAATAAAAATAAATAAGAAAAAAAAGTGCATTTTATTAATAAATTTGTTAACATTTTGTTTAATTTTCTCCTAGTTATTTCCTAATGAAATTAACTATTATAGGTTCAAATGGTGCCTAAATTGTGTATGACCACTCTTTTGGTATTTAAGATTAATCGCCGCAAATGTATTCATTAAGGAAATCGAAATAAATACCATTGATTAACTCTGGAAGTCAAAGCCTTAAGAAATACTTTGCTCACAATATATTATACCTTTTAGTAGTTAGTTATCACTGACTGTTTCACATCTCAAGATATAGATTATAAGTACCGGCCTAGGTGTCAAAATAGAAAAGGAATAGCACAAAGTTTGTGATTTGGCTGTTCATTTTAGCATTACTGATACTTAATAAGTCTTTCCTTACGGTTCTCGAGGGAGCATCCAAATGTTAGATGTAAAAGTTGGGATGACATCAAGACAGAAGGAACTGTTAGGTTAACATGGCGCTGTTTTCCTAGTCGTTTCTAGGTACCGAAACTACTTAAATTATTGGGCCAAGTGCAGTCAACTTCAGCAACAAAGAACATTTGTTTGTTCAAATTACATTTCCAGCTAAGTCTAAAGAGGTCTAGGCATAATCTTTTATTTACCCATCGATTCTCAAAGTGTTTTTAAGCATATTGGTATAATATTAAGGAGAGTGTGGGATCATTATTGCTGAATATCTAAACAAATGCTTTACTAGAAAGTTACAATTACATTATTAATGTCATTTTTCAGAAAATAGTGTAATTATAACAGTTGTTTAATTTTCCAAAACATGAATTAATAGTTGTGTTTTGTTGCTAACGTTCAAAGACAATTTCATATAAATTTAAAATTTATAAACGTTAGGAGTTAACGTGTAAAATTATACAAGTTAATTTTAACGTTGATAAAAGTGCTACCAATTCAAAAATAAAAATACAAATATTAATGTGTTTATGTCAAACAATAAAAAAATATTTTAAAATAAAATTTAAATCAAAGAAAATTACCAAATAAAAAAACCTTTTCAAGAAATTGTAAATAATTTCAAGATTTAGCAGATTTCTTCTGTGGAGTGATGCCAAGTCAGGTAATGTTCGTTTTGTTGCTAACTTTAAGCGTTAACACTCATTGATAGCAACAAAACACAACTAATATTTATTTATAAATATTTATTCATTCATTAAAATAAAACAAATGTAATATTGTTGGAAGTGAGAGAACTTCCTCTCATCATACATTTTGTAGTATTGCAATTAAACAGTGCTGCCAAGTTTTATTACAGCTGACTTCGCAGTCAACGCCTACTGCTGCTTTTGTCTGTCTGCTCTTTTAAAAATGCAACGAATTAGAACACCAAAAGAGAATAATACACACATATATTTTTTTTTTTCATTTATAACTAAGAAAGACTTAAAAAAGTAGACGAAAAATATATTTTATGTATAAAAAAACTTGATATGAAAAAAGTTTTCAAAAATCTTTTCTTTTTTCCACACACACTTAAAATTAAACTTACGTTGTCCAACGGGATACATTTTAATTAACTTTTTTTTTAAACTAGTACTTAAAAGCCTTTAATATTTATTTTATGTTTTTTTTTTTTTGTAGTAATGATAAATTAATGGATTTGTTTCAGCCTTTTATTGTATCACTTTGTGGTAGAGAATTTTTTTTAATATTTTTTTGTTTTCGTTTGGTTTCGTTTACACAAATGGCAAATATTAATTTTTGCTTAGAATTATAAAGAATTTTTGTCTAAATTTCCTTGTATTTGAAACACAGCAAATTAAGAACACAATATTAGGCACAAATTTTTAACACTGCTGCTTTTGCTTATGTTAAAATTATTTATTTATTACTCTAAGAATCACTTTTAATTAAATGCTTGCTTATATTTTGTTTTTGTTGTTGTCGAGAATCGCCGATATTTGATATTTAGCTAGAGGAGTCTTTCTTTTCAAGATCAAGATGTTAAGAGAGACGTATTCCTTTGGCCTTTTATTTAATTTTTATGATGATTATCTTAAGCATATACAACACGGTGGGTAACTGACTACACAAACGCCACGGACAACGATTTAGAAGTACGTATTTCTTTTTTCTTTATAACAATGTGTTGTGTATGTGTGTTGAATTGCTGATGGCCCGTTTTTTCACACAAAATTTTACTTTTGTTTTATAGGCTTTATTTTTGCAATTTGGCTTATAAATTTATATACATTTTATTATTTAGATATTACAATTTGTTTTTATTGTAAAATAACTATAATTGCTTTGCATGCATTATGCAAAAAATCCAATTGAAAATTAACAATTTTACTTTTTCACACTTGCACGATTCTCGACGTTCGTTCTTTCACAATATAAAAAACAATACTGGCAACTTTGAAATGCTATAAGAAAAATGGCGTTTTTTCCAGTTGATATAAACAAAAGCTGTTGGCTTTATTTAACCCAGCACATAGTACATAAACTTGGCATTACCGTTTAGTTGGAATTGTCAATTGTGACATTTAAAGAGATTGTGTGTTGTGGAAATCACGCAAAAGATTATAAAACCAAAAAGTTAAATTAAAAATTAAACGTAAAAGTTATTGAAAGTGATAAAACAAAATGTCTATATATTATAGTGGTGCTTTAAAACGATCTCAAGGTATTGTTTCAGCTATTGGCAAAGAAATGAAACGTGTAAATCTAAAAGGAGTTAAACGCGTAACAATCACATTTGATCCATTTGCCGAAAATGTAAAAGCAACGAGGTGAGTTTAGGAGTTTAAAGAGTAAAATTAAACCACCAAAAAGAAAAATCAATAACAAAAGAGAAATTGGGAGGGGGTGGTATACTAAAAAATGTTTGTTTACAAATTACAGGCGACGAACTAAATTTAAAGGATGTAGATTGTTTACTTCTTTTATGTTGCGTGTTTGGTCTACTATTGACCAAAGCTTCAAGATTTATAACTACTAGTTGCGAAATTTTGTTACATATGTATGTATAACAGTATGGGGTATCATAAAACGGTCTTGATAGACTTTACTTTTGTATTTAAAGATTTAATTTAATATAGTCAAAGTTGTACATAATATAAAAACATTGTGCATCTAATAGAAATTCACTGCATGTAAAATTTTCCCCAAAAATTTTCTAAGAAAAGCGTCTGCGCAGAAAAAATGACATAAGAGAATATTAAATACATTTTCTTTTTTCTTATTTTTTCTATTAACTGTCAGAATTTTCCATTTGGGCAGATGGTCAACAGCACAAAGCAAAAGAAAAACAAAATAAAAATCTAAAAAAACTTAAAAATTTTATAAATTTAGAAAAAACATAACTTACCATAAACTTTTCCAATAATACCCACTGCCAGTGTAGCTCCTATATCGGGAAACGTCATAGGTAAGCTGTGGAGCTGAGCTGGCCCACCAGGAGCCAGCTCACGCTCCGTTGACATTTTTGTCGGTGTTGGCGTCAGTTTGAGGCTTTTATTTTACACGCCAATGTGAATAGAGTTTAAGGAAACGACAACACTAAAAAAGAACAGGAAATATAAAAAATACAATTATTATTCATTGCGATTTTTAAAACAAGTATTTTAATTTGATTTTATTTTTCTAGAGAATTCCTATTTATATTGTCTAATCCACGGGTGGTGGCTACAAATCCCAAGTGTGTGGTAAAAACTGATATTGTGTGCAATCGTCAACCAGCTGAAGTTAAATTCTCTTTAATCGATAAGGCACAAGGTGAGTTTTGGCAGTTGTTTTCGAACACTAATTATTTTTCGAGATAGTTCCACAAATAGTTTTTGAAAAAACTAATTAAAATTGCATTTTGATAAAGAACTAGAATAGAACTAGAATAGAACTAGAATAGAACTGGAATAGAACTAGAATAGAACTAGAACAGAACTAGAACAGAACTAGAACAGAACTAGAACTGAACTAGAACTGAACTAGAACTGAACTAGAACTGAACTAGAACTGGACTAGAACTGGACTAGAACTGGACTTGAACTGAACTAGAACTGAACTAGAACTGAACTAGAACTGAACTAGAACTGAACTAGAACTGAACTAGAACTGAACTAGAACTGAACTAGAACTGAACTAGAACTGAACTAGAACTGAACTAGAACTGAAATAGAGCTGAACTAAAATTGAACTAGAACAGAAGTAGAAGTTAACTAGAACTGAACTAGAACTGAACTAGAACTGCACTAGAACTGAACTAGAACTGAACTGAACTAGAACTGAACTAGAACTGAACTAGAACTGAACTAGAACTGAACTAGAACTGAACTAGAACTGAACTAGAACTGAACTAGAACTGAACTAGAACTGAACTAGAACTGAACTAGAACTGAACTAGAACTGAACTAGAACTGAACTAGAACTGAACTAGAACTGAACTAGAACTGAACTAGAACTGAACTAGAACTGAACTAGAACTGAACTAGAACTGAACTAGAACTGAACTAGAACTGAACTAGAACTGAACTAGAACTGAACTAGAACTGAACTAGAACTGAACTAGAACTGAACTAGAACTGAACTAGAACTGAACTAGAACTGAACTAGAACTGAACTAGAACTGAACTAGAACTGAACTAGAACTGAACTAGAACTGAACTAGAACTGAACTAGAACTGAACTAGAACTGAACTAGAACTGAACTAGAACTGAACTAGAACTGAACTAGAACTGAACTAGAACTGAACTAGAACTGAACTAGAACTGAACTAGAACTGAACTAGAACTGAACTAGAACTAGAACTGAACTAGAACTGAACTAGAACTGAACTAGAACTGAACTAGAACTGAACTAGAACTGAACTAGAACTGACTAGAACTGAACTAGAACTGAACTAGAACTGAACTAGAACTGAACTAGAACTGAACTAGAACTGAACTAGAACTGAACTAGAACTGAACTAGAACTGAACTAGAACTGAACTAGAACTGAACTAGAACTGAACTAGAACTGAACTAGAACTGAACTAGAACTGAACTAGAACTGAACTAGAACTGAACTAGAACTGAACTAGAACTGAACTAGAACTGAACTAGAACTGAACTAGAACAGAACTAGAACAGAACTAGAACAGAACTAGAACAGAACTAGAACAGAACTAGAACAGAACTAGAACAGAACTAGAACAGAACTAGAACAGAACTAGAACAGAACTAGAACAGAACTAGAACAGAACTAGAACAGAACTGAACTAGAACAGAACTAGAACAGAACTAGAACAGAACTGAACTAGAACAGAACTAGAACTAGAACAGAACTAGAACTAGAACAGAACTAGAACAGAACTAGAACAGAACTAGAACAGAACTAGAACAGAACTAGAACAGAACTAGAACTGAACTAGAACTGAACTAGAACTGAACTAGAACTGAACTAGAACTGAACTAGAACTGAACTAGAACTGAACTATAACTGAACTAGAACTGAACCAGAACTGAACTAGAACAGAACTAGAACAGAACTAGAACAGAACTAGAACTGAACAAGAACTGAACTAGAACTGAACTAGAACTAAACTTGAACTGAACTAGAACTGAACTAGAACTGAACTAGAACTGAACTAGAACTGAACTAGAACTGAACTAGAACTGAACTAGAACTGAACTAGAACTGGACTAGAACTGAACTAGAACTGAACTAGAACTGAACCAGAACTTAACTAGAACTGAACTAGAACTGAACTAGAACTGAACAAGAACTGAACTAGAACTGGACTGGAACTGAAGTAGAACTCAACTACAACAGTTCATATTGTGATTAAATTTTTCACAGAAAAAGTCAGATTATAATCGTATTTTCTATAGAAAACGTAAACGACTTTTCTGAAAAAATTGTTAACAGATTATGAACTTATGTGTAGAAAATTATAACAGGTTCTACTTTTCTGTAGAAGTAGGTATTCCGATTCTCAGAAATGTTGTGATGTTCTTTCAAATTTTTTTATAGAAATCAAAATGATTGAATGTTTCCTTCACTTAAGAGAAATTAAGCAATTTTCAATGTTTTTATTACCTGCATTTTAACTATAAAAAACTTTAATTATTTTGCAAACCATTTCTTTCTACCATTATCTTATATAGTATTTCCAACTACAGACTTCTTTTTAACTTGCTAGACTTCTTGGGTTTCCAAAGACATTGCATACACGTAACATTTAAAATCCAAAAAAAAAGAAATATATACTAATAATTTAAATAGCCTTTTTTTATTAGCAGAGCTGCCCATTTAAAATCTTACAAGAGAAAATTATAAACCTTTATGCATAACACATAAAAACCAACAACATTGTATTTTTTAATTCCTTGTTTCAGGCTTAAAGTTTAATCTTTTCTTCATCATTTTCACAACATGTTTATTTTCTTCATTTCGTTGCAGAACAATTAAAAGTTAAAGACGTACGTTTCTTAAGCAACAATTTAAATACTTTGGAAATCTTACAACTGTGTAATAAACACGTGTCACCCTTAGCACCCGAAGAAGAGGAGAAAGGTAAAGTTTTAACTAAAGCTGAAAAGCAAAAACTAGCTGGTGGTGCTGGTGGCAAGAAAGCCCAAAAGAAGAAGTAAATCATCATTATTAAAACCTATTTTGCTGGCCCAGTAAAAAGAAAAACTTAAACAACAACACAACAATATAAAATGGCTCGCAAACATAAGGGTACCTTAGCTGTTATTGAGCAAATTTATAGTGATATACCCTCCTTCACTGACATCTTTACGGAGGAATCATTTTATACATTTGCATTTTGTTTTGCTTGTGCCACCGTTTTGGTGGCATTTGTTTTATCTAGATTTATAACAATTAAACCGGTAGAAATTTAAAATTTCTCTTTAAGTTTCTAAATTAAGTTAAAATTAATAATGAAATTACAACCAATTGTTTATAAAAATAAAATTGTATTTATAATGTAAAGAAATTAATATTTAGTGTCCTTTTTTTCAGTTTCGGTTCTAGTTTAGTTCTACTTCAATTCCAGTTCAGTTTTAGTTCAGTTCTAGTTTAGTTTTAGTTCAGTTCTAGTTCAGTTCTATTTCAGTTCTAGTACTAGTTCAGTTCCTGTTCTGTTCTAGTTCAGTTCTAGTTCTGTTCTAGTTCAGTTCTGTTCTACTTCAGTTCTAGTTCAGTTCTAGTTCAGTTCTAGTTCACTTCTAGTTAAATTCTAGTTCAGTTCTAGTTCAGTTCTAGTTCCGTTCTAGTTCAGTTCTAGTTCAGTTCTAGTTCAGTTCTAGTTCAGTTCTAGTTCAGTTCTAGTTCAGTTCTAATTCAGTTCTAGTTCAGTTCAATTCTAGTTTAGTTCTAGTTCAGATCTAGATTAGTTCCAGTTCATTTCTACTTCATTTCTAGTTCAGCTCTAGTTCAGTTCTAGTTCTGTTCTAATTCAGTTCTAGATCAGTTCTAGTTCAGTTCTAGTTCAGTTCTAATTCTGTTCTAGTTCAGTTCAATTCTAGTTTAGTTCTAGTTCAGATCTAGATTAGTTCTAGTTCATTTCTACTTCATTTCTAGTTCAGCTCTAGTTCAGTTCTAGTTCTGTTCTAATTCAGTTCTAGATCAGTTCTAGTTCAGTTCTAGTTCAGTTCTAATTCTGTTCTAGTTCAGTTCTAGTTCAGTTCCAGTTCAATTCTAGTTCAGTTCTAGTTCAGTTCAGTTCTAGTTCTGTTATAGTTCTGTTCTAGTTCAGTTCTAGTTCAGTTCTAGTTCTGTTCTAGTTCTGTTCTAGTTCTGTTCTAGTTCTGTTCTAGTTCTGTTCTAGTTCAGTTCTAGTTCAGTTCTAGTTCAGTTCAAGTTCAGTTCTAGTTCAGTTCTAGTTCAGTTCTAGTTCAGTTCTAGTTCTAGTTCAGTTCTAGTTCAGTTCAATTCTAGTTTAGTTCTAGTTCAGTTCTAGTTTAGTTCTAGTTCATATCTAGTTCATTTCTACTTCATTTCTAGTTCAGTTCTAGTTCAGTTCTAGTTCTGTTCTAATTTCAGTTCTAGATCAGTTCTAGTTCATTCCTAGTTCAGCTCTATTTTAGTTCTAGTTCAGTTCTGGTTCAGTTCTAATTCTGTTCTGGTTCATTTCTAGTTCAGTTCTGGTTCATTTCTAGTTCAGTTCTACTTCAGTTCTAGTTCAGTTCTAGTTCAGTTCTAGTTCAGTTCTAGTTCAGTTCTAGTTCAGTTCTAGTTCAGTTCTAGTTCAGTTCTAGTTCAGTTCTAGTTCATTTCTAGTTCAGCTCTAGTTCAGTTCTAGTTCAGTTCTAGTTCAGTAATAGTTCAGTTCTAGTTCAGTTCTAGTTCAGTTCTAGTTCAGTTCTAGTTCAGTTCTAGTTCAGTTCTACTTCAGTTCTACTTCAGTTCTAGTTCAGTTCTAGTTCAGTTCTAGTTCAGTTCTAGTTCAGTTCTAGTTCAGTTCTAGTTCAGTTCTAGTTCAGTTCTAGTTCAGTTCTAGTTCAGTTCTAGTTCAGTTCTAGTTCAGTTCTAGTTCAATTCTAGTTCAGTTCTAGTTCAGTTCTAGTTCAGTTCTAGTTCAGTTCTAGTTCAGTTCTAGTTCAGTTCTAGTTCAGTTCAGTTCTAGTTCAGTTCTAGTTCTGTTCTAGTTCAGTTCTAGTCCAATTATAGTTCAGCTCTATTTCAGTTTTAGTTCAGTCCTAGTTCATTTCTGGTTCATTTCTACTTCATTTCTAGTTCAGTTTTAGTTCTGCTCTAGTCAGTTCTAATTCACTTCTAGTTCAGTTTATTAGAAATAGATCTCAGATTCTAATCAATTTGTCTATAAAAAAAAATCAGATCCTACATTTCTGCAGAAAATTTCTCAGATTCTAAAGGTTCACATCTATTAAATATTTGACGAAATGATATTTGTTATAACATTTCATAAACATATTTGTAATCTGTATGTATGTGTATGTATGTCAAAATGTATTTAATCCATGGACATTGGCAAAAACTTTTGCACTGTTAAGGGTTAAACATGTTTTGAGGTTTATTCGTTCTTGTGAAATGTAAACAATATATTCCAAGAATTAAATGACATTAATTGAAATTGATTAAAGTTAATGATTCGGAGGACTACAGTTTTTGCTGCAAACAAAATACACTCTAATTAGTGAGTGAGTGGTAAATACTAACATAATACCACAATGTAATTAATATACATATATGTATTGGGGGTATATAAAAGATTTTGTGACAGATACATATAAACAGAATTACAAAACAAGTAAGAAAGTATAGTCGGGCGTGGCCGACCATATGATACCCTACACCAGTTATGAATATTAAATGTGATTTATTTTTCATAATAAAGCATTTATCTTCAATATTGCCTTGTTCCGATACATTTAAGCAATTTATGGATGAAAAACTAATTTTCTGAAAGAGGCTTTATATGGGGGCTAGGGGCAAATATGGACCAAGCCCGATAAAATTTTGTGAATATATTTATATTTACATAATATTTTATTGTGATGAATTTCATCGCGATATTTGTGTTTATAAGTTAATTTGGGACATTCAAGTAATTTTCTGAAGGGGACTTTGTATGGGAGCTAGGGTCAAATGGGGCCCGATCTTTATGAAATTTGGCAGGGTCATCAAGACTTCTATAAAACTTAGTTGTGCCGTATTTTATCGATATATCTGTATATTTAACATAATTATGAGCTCAGAAGCCCTTTTCGGAGGGTTCTGTTCTATGGGGGCTAGGTGAAATAATGGACCGATTTTAACCATTTTCAATAGGCTTCGTCCTTGGGTCAAATAAAACGTGCGTGCCAAATTTCATCCAATTATCTTGAAAATTGCGACCTGTACCTTGCGCACAAGGTTTACATGGACAGCCAGCCAGCCAGCCAGCCGGCCAGCCGGCCAGACGGACGGACATAGCTTAATCGACTCAGAAAACGATTCTAAGCCGATTGGTATACATTAAGGTGGGTCTAGGACGAATATTTTTGTATGTTACAAACATCAGCACAAATCCAATATACCTTCCCCACTAAAGTGGTGTAGGGTATAATCACACAATGAAACTAGTCCAATTAGGCTGACGGCTGTGATTTCGATTCTCATTATGCTCTCTTAATTCAGTTAAAAAATAATGCCCCAAAATTAATTGCCTACACCTAATACTCAATCCATAAGTTTGCGGCGAAAAAATTAACAATTAACCTCACATTTAACATAATTGAATTCAAAAAAAAAAAAATAAAAACATTTTCGCAAAACAATTGAAAATACGAATGAATGCGTTGGAGCCCGTTCGTACATGGATCAAAATAAAATTATGAACTACCCACACAGACAAACAGTCGTAATCGAGTTGTAGTGATACATAGTTGGATGCTCTTTATGAAATTTAATGTACATTCATCCATCCATCCACCCATGAAAATAACAACAACATAACGAATACCACTGTAGTCAAGTTCAATATCATTACGAATATACACGCATGTTGTGAGCTTGAATACATGTTGCTACAGTGTGATAGATAATAAAGTAAACAACATATAACTGTTAATGTTTTAAGCCTGTAAGAAATTACTTAAGATTAGAAGCCTTGGAACTAACGGGTTCATTGAAGCAGGCATGGGAAATGTAGTAGTTTATTCATTACTTTTTGATATTGAAAGAAAGCGTGGTCATAGTCTATAGTTCAGTCTAGTCAGTTATTTTCATAAATATTTTTATATACCGATATAAATTAACATTTGTTTAATATTATACAACATACATATTTTATTATTAACAATTAATTAACGTTTTAGCTTAATTTAAACAGTATCATTAATCCTAAACAACGGAACACTTTAGAAATAATAAGAAAACTAATGAAATGGAACAATAACAAAAAGTATCTCTAGTTGCAGTTGTTGTTATTGTTATTAGATATTTTCTCTTTAAATGGAGTACTAACAACAACAATGTTAATTTCTATTGCCATTTGTTTCTTTAGTTTTTTGCCTTCTTCTTTAGTTTCTAAAAATTTCTTAAGTGTTCGGTTGTTCAGCGTTAATAGTTTTGTTTAAATTAATCTAAAGCATTAATTGTTAATTAATATTTAAATATTTTTGTTGAAAATGGTTTATAAATACCATTATGGAAAAATGTTGGTAAAAATGTGTTAAATTATTAATTTAAAAAAATGTTTTAAAATTTGCCAAAAATTCAATGAGATTTTTCCAGGCCGAGTGCCGGTTCTTTTGTCGGACCATTCGTTTTGTTTAGTGATGAGAAAGCATTAATCAAAAGGGGTTAGTGGGAGAGTTTGGAAAGAAAAAAATTTATCTGAAAAAAGTCCGAGGGGAAAAGGTGTGAAAAATAATGAAAAAAAATTTAAGAAAAAGAGTTGGAGGGAATGTATGTTGCAACTTGCAACTTGCAAAATGGCAATTTTGTTTTTTTATGTAAGGAAAAACAAACGGCAAAAGAAAAAGGTGAGTGATTTGAAATAACTAGTACAAATTGTTATTGTTTATTTATTAAATTTATTTTATTTTCTAGTCTAGTCTATAGTCTAGTCTATAGTCTAGTCTATAGTCTAGTCTATAGTCTAGTCTATAGTCTAGTCTATAGTCTAGTCTATAGTCTAGTCTATAGTCTAGTCTATAGTCTAGTCTATAGTCTAGTCTATAGTCTAGTCTATAGTCTAGTCTATAGTCTAGTCTATAGTCTAGTCTATAGTCTAGTCTATATTCTAGTCTATAGTCTAGTCTATATTCTAGTCTATATTCTAGTCTATAGTCTAGTCTATATTCTAGTCTATAGTCTAGTATATAGTCTAGTATATAGTCTAGTATATAGTCTAGTATATAGTCTAGTCTATAGTCTAGTCTATAGTCTAGTCTATAGTCTAGTATATAGTCTAGTCTATAGTCTAGTCTATAGTCTAGTCTATAGTCTAGTCTATAGTCTAGTCTATAGTCTAGTCTATAGTCTAGTCTATAGTCTAGTCTATAGTCTAGTCTATAGTCTAGTCTATAGTCTAGTCTATAGTCTAGTCTATAGTCTAGTCTATAGTCTAGTCTATAGTCTAGTCTATAGTCTAGTCTATAGTCTAGTCTATAGTCTAGTCTATAGTCTAGTCTATAGTCTAGTCTATAGTCTAGTCTAGTCTATAGTCTAGTCTATAGTCTAGTCTAGTCTATAGTCTAGTCTATAGTCTAGTCTATAGTCTAGTCTATAGTCTAGTCTAGTCTAGTCTATAGTCTAGTCTATAGTCTAGTCTATAGTCTAGTCTATAGTCTAGTCTAGTCTATAGTCTAGTCTAGTCTATAGTCTAGTCTAGTCTAGTCTAGTCTATAGTCTAGTCTAGTCTAGTCTAGTCTAGTCTAGTCTAGTCTAGTCTAGTCTAGTCTAGTCTATAGTCTAGTCTAGTCTAGTCTATAGTCTATAGTCTGTAGTCTATAGTCTATAGTCTATAGTCTATAGTCTATAGTCTATAGTCTAGTCTAGTCTTGTCTAGTCTAGTCTAGTCTAGTCTATAGTCTAGTCTATAGTCTAGTCTAGTCTATAGTCTAGCCTAGTCTATAGTCTAGTCTAGTCTATAGTCTAGTCTAGTCTAGTCTAGTCTATAGTCTAGTCTAGTCTAGTCTAGTCTAGTCTAGTCTAGTCTAGTCTAGTCTAGTCTAGTATAGTCTAGTCTAGTCTAGTCTATAGTCTATAGTCTATAGTCTATAGTCTGTAGTCTATAGTCTATAGTCTATAGTCTAGTCTAGTCTAGTCTTGTCTAGTCTAGTCTAGTCTTGTCTAGTCTAGTCTAGTCTATAGTCTAGTCTAGTCTAGTCTATAGTCTATAGTCTAGTCTAGTCTAGTCTAGTTAGTCTAGTCTAGTCTAGTCTAGTCTAGTCTAGTCTATAGTCTAGTCTATAGTCTAGTCTATAGTCTAGTCTATAGTCTAGTCTATAGTCTAGTCTATAGTCTAGTCTATAGTCTAGTCTATAGTCTAGTCTATAGTCTAGTCTATAGTCTAGTCTATAGTCTAGTCTATAGTCTAGTCTATAGTCTAGTCTATAGTCTAGTCTATAGTCTAGTCTATAGTCTAGTCTATAGTCTAGTCTATAGTCTAGTCTATAGTCTAGTCTATAGTCTAGTCTATAGTCTAGTCTATAGTCTAGTCTATAGTCTAGTCTATAGTCTAGTCTATAGTCTAGTCTATAGTCTAGTCTATAGTCTAGTCTATAGTCTAGTCTATAGTCTAGTCTATAGTCTAGTCTATAGTCTAGTCTATAGTCTAGTCTAGTCTAGTAGTCTAGTCTATAGTCTAGTCTATAGTCTAGTCTATAGTCTAGTCTATAGTCTAGTCTATAGTCTAGTCTATAGTCTAGTCTATAGTCTAGTCTATAGTCTAGTCTATAGTCTAGTCTATAGTCTAGTCTATAGTCTAGTCTATAGTCTAGTCTATAGTCTAGTCTATAGACTAGTCTATAGTCTAGTCTATAGTCTAGTCTATAGTCTAGTCTATAGTCTAGTCTATAGTCTAGTCTATAGTCTAGTCTATAGTCTAGTCTATAGTCTAGTCTATAGTCTAGTCTATAGTCTAGTCTATAGTCTAGTCTATAGTCTAGTCTATAGTCTAGTCTATAGTCTAGTCTATAGTCTAGTCTATAGTCTAGTCTATAGTCTATTCTATAGTCTAGTCTATAGTCTAGTCTATAGTCTATTCTATAGTCTAGTCTATAGTCTAGTCTATAGTCTAGTCTATAGTCTAGTCTATAGTCTAGTCTATAGTCTAGTCTATAGTCTAGTCTATAGTCTAGTCTATAGTCTAGTCTATAGTCTAGTCTATAGTCTAGTCTATAGTCTAGTCTATAGTCTAGTCTATAGTCTAGTCTATAGTCTAGTCTATAGTCTAGTCTATAGTCTAGTCTACAGTCTAGTCTATAGTCTAGTCTATAGTCTAGTCTATAGTCTAGTCTATAGTCTAGTCTATAGTCTAGTCTATAGTCTAGTCTATAGTCTAGTCTATAGTCTAGTCTATAGTCTAGTCTATAGTCTAGTCTATAGTCTAGTCTATAGTCTAGTCTATAGTCTAGTCTATAGTCTAGTCTATAGTCTAGTCTATAGTCTAGTCTATAGTCTAGTCTATAGTCTAGTCTATAGTCTAGTCTATCTATAGTCTATAGTCTAGTATAGTCTAGTCTATAGTCTAGTCTATAGTCTAGTCTATAGTCTAGTCTATAGTCTAGTCTATAGTCTAGTCTACAGTCTAGTCTACAGACTAGTCTATAGTCTAGTCTACAGACTAGTCTATAGTCTAGTCTATAGTCTAGTCTATAGTCTAGTCTACAGACTAGTCTATAGTCTAGTCTACAGACTAGTCTATAGTCTAGTCTATAGTCTAGTCTATAGTCTAGTCTATAGTCTAGTCTATAGTCTAGTCTATAGTCTAGTCTATAGTCTAGTCTATAGTCTAGTCTATAGTCTAGTCTATAGTCTAGTCTATAGTCTAGTCTATAGTCTAGTCTATAGTCTAGTCTATAGTCTAGTCTATAGTCTAGTCTATAGTCTAGTCTATAGTCTATAGTCTAGTCTACAGACTAGTCTATAGTCTAGTCTACAGACTAGTCTATAGTCTAGTCTATAGTCTAGTCTATAGTCTAGTCTATAGTCTAGTCTATAGTCTAGTCTATAGTCTAGTCTATAGTCTAGTCTATAGTCTAGTCTATAGTCTAGTCTATAGTCTAGTCTATAGTCTAGTCTATAGTCTAGTCTATAGTCTAGTCTATAGTCTAGTCTATAGTCTAGTCTATAGTCTAGTCTATAGTCCAGTCTATATTCTAGTCTATAGTCTAGTCTATAGTCTAGTCTATAGTCTAGTCTATAGTCTAGTCTATAGTCCAGTCTATAGTCTAGTCTATAGTCTAGTCTATAGTCTAGTCTATAGTCTAGTCTATAGTCTAGTCTATAGTCTAGTCTATAGTCCAGTCTATAGTCCAGTCTATAGTCTAGTCTATAGTCTAGTCTATAGTCTAGTCTATAGTCTAGTCTATAGTCTAGTCTATAGTCTAGTCTATAGTCTAGTCTATAGTCTAGTCTATAGTCTAGTCTATAGTCTAGTCTATAGTCTAGTCTATAGTCTAGTCTATAGTCTAGTCTATAGTCTAGTCTATAGTCTAGTCTATAGTCTAGTCTATAGTCTAGTCTATAGTCTAGTCTATAGTCTAGTCTATAGTCTAGTCTATAGTCTAGTCTATAGTCTAGTCTATAGTCTAGTCTATAGTCTAGTCTATAGTCTAGTCTATAGTCTAGTCTATAGTCTAGTCTATAGTCTAGTCTATAGGTCTAGTCTATAGTCTAGTCTATAGTCTAGTCTATAGTCTAGTCTAGTTCTAGTCTATAGTCTAGTCTATAGTCTAGTCTAGTAGTTTAGTCTATAGTCTAGTCTATAGTCTAGTCTATAGTGTAGTCTATAGTCTAGTCTATAGTCTAGTCTATAGTCTAGGTAGTAGTCTAGTCTATAGTCTAGTCTATAGTCTAGGTCTATAGTCTAGTCTATAGTCTAGTCTAGTCTATAGTCTAGTCTATAGTCTAGTCTATAGTCTAGTCTATAGACTAGTCTATAGACTAGTCTATAGTCTAGTCTATAGTCTAGTCTATAGTCTAGTCTATAGTCTAGTCTATAGTCTAGTCTATGGTCTAGTCTATAGTCTAGTCTATAGTCTAGTCTATAGTCTAGGTCTATAGTCTAGTCTATAGTATATTCTATAGTCTAGTCTATAGTCTAGTCTATAGTCTATAGTATAGTCTAGTCTATAGTCTATAGTATAGTCTATAGTCTAGTCTATAGTCTAATCTATAGTATATTCTATAGTCTAGTATACAGTCAACTTTTTGTCTTAGGTCTCCCTTTGCAGGGCCATAAGCCTCTGAAGTCTGTTTAGGAGGTTCTACACTTAGCTAAGAAGTCATTAACATTTGGTCTGGAAAACTATTAGAGCTAAAATTCTCATAATCATAAAATGGCTTTTCATTGGGTATAGCTATTTCTTTATTTTCATCATCTATTTTTGTATTAATCTTTGCGCGTAGAAATTATTTTTCGTTAGACTTTAAAACAAAGCGCAAAAAGTGTTTTTGAAGTTACTTCGAAATACGAATTAAATACGAAACGACTTTAAGGAAAACAATAAAAGTTTAGTACGTAGCAATCAATGTATTCATAATGTGTATGAATAATTGTAAGTATTGTTGCATTTTAAAGAAAAACTTTAAAATTGTTAAAGTTATCTGGGGCAATGAAAGATACATGCAATCATTTACATACATACATATATATGTATGTATGTACAACTTCATACATATAAAGTGAATACAATCTGGTGTACGTGGTTTTAACGAAATCGAAGGGATCGTCAATTTAAGTTCCTTGTATACATATGAAGTTCATTTTAATTTTGTTGTACAAAATGAACGGAAAACAAGAAAAAAATCTTTCATACCCATCATCAAAATATGTATTAACCTTTATGTCTTTATTTTTGGGCCTTATCGGGCCAACAGTAATATACATAGTATGTATATCTGAACCACTACTTTATCATACATGTAATCTAATCGATAGAGAATTGAAAGGAAGTTTTCATTTATCGTTTTAATTACAAGGATCCAGATTATGCTTTAGGGCAAAGAATAATGTGTTGTTTATGGATAACGTTCAAGTACTTTGAAAAATTTAATTGTATTTTGAAAATTCAAGTAAAACAAATAAACAACACGCATTTTTAAAATATTAATCCATATTCGTTATAACCATATTATACTGTATATAAGAAAAGTATTGGCACATTTATACGCATCATCTATATATATAAAAATGAATGTGTGTTTGTTTGTATGTTTGTATATTTGTATGTTTGTATGTTTGAACGTTATAGACTACTAAACGGCTGAACCGATTTTCTTGAAATTTTCACAGCGTATTCCTGCATGTCTGGAATAGGTAATAGGCTACTTTTTATTTTGAAATTCCAAGTGGGCGAGGAGCCACGCATATATTAAGAAAATATTAAATCCGTATATTTTAGATAATATAACAGTTAGAGTCCTCAAATTTTGTCGGAGCAACTTTAGTGTCAATATAATTATTTAGGACAAAAAGTAGGCGGACTATCATTAGGGGGCGTGGCACCTCCCATATAAATTAAATACAAAAATACGTTTATCTTGGAAACTATTACAGTTAGAATCTTCAAATTTTGCACGAAAAACTTTAACATCCATCTAAACATTTTGGGTAATAAATTGGCGGACTACCCATGAGGGGAGATAGATAGAAATTGGCGATAGATAGAAACTGGCGAACTTGCAATAATTTGCTTGACATTTTTCATATGTAACATATAATAAATCTGGTATTTATTTATACATATTCCTTTTAGGGTAGCAAAGCACACTGGGTATAGCTAGTCATTAAATAAAACTTAACGTTCACTTCTTTGCAAAAACTTGTAATTTAAGTTTTAGTGGAAATTGAAAAAAAATAACGAAATAATTATGTTTTTAAACAAGTTTTTAAGCTTAAGGATTAATAATACTTTTCATGGTCGATTTTTGTACTGTATCGAATTTGCAAATAAGAATATTTTAATATTTTTCTTGAAATAACATAGGTAGGTAGGTAGGTAGGTAGCTAGGTTGATAGGAGAATATACTACATCAAATCCGAAGAAATACACCTAGGCCACTATCGGGCCTCTTGTGGGCTCCATATCATGAAAAAAAGGAACTGAATGAATTATTTTTCAGTGTTCAGAAACTCCTAAGAATCTTCCAATTAGTGTTAGTCAGGAATGTTATTTTCGGAATAACATCACTTCCAAGATACTTGGATCTAACTTCGACGAATGCCTGGTAGTGGTAAAGAAAGTGCTCCAGAGTTTCACTGTTCTCTCCACATACTCTACATTCGTCTGAATCCGCACGTCTAATTTTGCAGAGATGTGCTCGTAATCCTGTGTGTCCACTCAGAATACCTACCATTATACTAACTTTAGACTTGCTCATTTTGAGGAGATTTTTCGTCTTGCTCTCATCAGGGTCACCCCATAGGATCTTATTGGTTCTACCCACTGTTTCATTATTCCAAGGGGCCTTATGAAATTCTCTCACCCATATTTTTAGTGCAGCTTTTGTTGCGTCGAATGGTTTTGCGTTAACTGTCTCGAGCTCCCTTCCCTTTAAAGCTATTACATTCGCCCTTTCGTTACCGACTACTCCCGAGTGGGCTGGTACCCATTTGATGTGAACCTTACATCTGGAAGAGTATTCAGTTAATGCGTTCTTACAATCCAATACGGTCTTAGATTTAGTTCTATCGCCTGATATCGCCCTAATTGCCTTCTGTCTACTTTATAGTCTAGTTTATAGTCTAGTCTATAGTATAGTCAATAGTCTAGTCTACAGTCTAGTCTATAGTCTAGTCTATAGTCTAGTCTATAGTCTAGTCTATAGTCTAGTCTATAGTCTAGTCTATAGTCTAGTCTATAGTCTAGTCTATAGTCTAGTCTATAGTCTAGTCTATAGTCTAGTCTATAGTCTAGTCTATAGTCTAGTCTATAGTCTAGTCTATAGTCTAGTCTATAGTCTAGTCTATAGTCTAGTCTATAGTCTAGTCTATAGTCTAGTCTATAGTCTGGTCTGTAGTCTAGTCTATAGTCTATTCTATAGCCTAGTCTAGTCTAGTCTAGTCTAGTCTATAGTCTAGTCTATAGTCTAGTCTATAGTCTAGTCTATAGTCTAGTCTATAGTCTAGTCTATAGTCTAGTCTATAGTCTAGTCTATAGTCTAGTCTATAGTCTAGTCTATAGTCTAGTCTATATAGTCTAGTCTATAGTCTAGTCTATAGTCTAGTCTATAGTCTAGTCTATAGTCTAGTCTATAGTCTAGTCTATAGTCTAGTCTATAGTCTAGTCTATAGTCTAGTCTATAGTCTAGTCTAGTCTAGTCTATAGTCTAGTCTATAGTCTAGTCTATAGTCTAGTCTATAGTCTAGTCTATAGTCTAGTCTATAGTCTAGTCTATAGTCTAGTCTATAGTCTAGTCTATAGTCTAGTCTATAGTCTAGTCTATAGTCTAGTCTATAGTCTAGTCTATAGTCTAGTCTATAGTCTAGTCTATAGTCTAGTCTATAGTCTAGTCTATAGTCTAGTCTATAGTCTAGTCTATAGTCTAGTCTATAGTCTAGTCTATAGTCTAGTCTATAGTCTAGTCTATAGTCTAGTCTATAGTCTAGTCTATAGTCTAGTCTATAGTCTAGTCTATAGTCTAGTCTATAGTCTAGTCTATAGTCTAGTCTATAGTCTAGTCTATAGTCTAGTCTATAGTCTAGTCTATAGTCTATAGTCTAGTCTAGTCTAGTCTATAGTCTAGTCTATAGTCTAGTCTATAGTAGTCTATAGTCTAGTCTATAGTCTAGTCTATAGTCTAGTCTATAGTCTAGTCTATAGTCTAGTCTATCGTCTAGTCTACAGTCTAGTCTACAGTCTAGTCTATAGTCTAGTCTATAGTCTAGTCTATAGTCTAGTCTATAGTCTAGTCTATAGTCTAGTCTATAGTCTAGTCTATAGTCTAGTCTATAGTCTAGTATATAGTCTAGTCTATAGCATAGTCTAGTCTATAATCTAGTCTATAGTCTAGTCTATAGTCTAGTCTATAGTCTAGTATATAGTCTAGTCTATAGTCTAGTCTATAGTCTAGTCTATAGTATAGTCTATAGTCTAGTATATAGTCTAGTCTATAGTCTAGTCTATAGTCTAGTCTATAGTCTAGTCTATAGTCTAGTCTATAGTCTAGTCTATAGTCTAGTCTATAGTCTAGTCTATAGTCTAGTCTATAGTCTAGTCTATAGTCTAGTCTATAGTCTAGTCTATAGTCTAGTCTAGTCTAGTCTATAGTCTAGTCTATAGTCTAGTATATAGTCTAGTATATAGTCTAGTCTTTAGTATAGTCTATAGTCTAGTTTATAGTATAGTCTATAGTCTAGTCTATAGTCCAGTCTATAGTCTAGTCTATAGTCTAGTCTATAGTATAGTCTATAGTCTAGTCTATAGTCTAGTCTATAGTCTAGTCTATAGTCTAGTCTATAGTCTAGTCTATAGTCTAGTCTATAGTCTAGTCTATAGTCTAGTCTATAGTCTAGTCTATAGTCTAGTCTATAGTCTAGTCTATAGTCTAGTCTATAGTATAGTCTATAGTCTAGAATTTTACTAGAATTTTTATTCCAAGTTGGAACTTGGAATTCAGATCCTTTTTGGTTTAAACACATGTCTAATGTGTCATCATGTTGACATATAATGTATGTCTATGTCTCCCTCATCTACATACACATTTTACTTGATGTCCTTTATGTAATTACATAGTAATATCCTGTGGCATTTTATAGTAGATTTACTGAAGAAAAAAAAAACAAATATTGAAACGAAGAATTGATTAAGCTATAATTGATATTCAATTACATGTAACAGTTTATGCCTTCGGACATAAAATATGTCTGCCAACAAATAAGATTATGTGAGAGACATTTATAGAAAGTGTTTGGAACAACAATTAAATTAAACAACATAAACGGATAACAATCTGGATTTTCGAAGTATGAAATTTATTTTTGATTTAAAATGGTGTGGAGGTTAACCAGCTAAACTTTTTCCGGTTTCGATTATTGCTGTGCCTAGATATTTATGATACTAGAAGTATTTATACATTGCATTCTTGTATAACTACTCTGTAATTAAACCGATATATTGTTTATTACTCATGTATATAATTTCATATTTAATTAATTTAGATATTAAGCTCGCTGAGCTTCGTTTAAACTGTCAAGAAAATATTGCTCTTACGTAGTACGCAATTAAAGTTGTTTGTAGTTTGTTAATTTTTAAAGAAATTGTGTGGTTTCCGTATCATGTTTACATTAAAATGTTGCAAGTATATACAAGATATTGGGTATAGTTGAGTATATACGACTTTATAATACCACACATCAGCTTGTTAAGTTCATAGGCAGACTTGTGAAGCAACGCATTAGGACTACTTTCTTAGGCGATAGAGTATTAAGATTTTTTGATCAAGTTAAAGATCAAATCCAAACTTTGCCAAACATTCCCAATTGTACTTGAATGGGTAAAAGAAAAGTCGTAACTCAGGTATTTCACTACCTTCAAAATACTACAGATTTGTTTTTCTCGGATAGGGATATCGACTCTCTTGGTACTTGATAGAAGTTCGTTCCGGCTTAGGTAGAAAGAATCGGTATAACGCATTCTAGGTGACTGCCCCGCTCTATAAAATAAAAAGGTAAAAGTTACGGTGCAGGGCCTAAATAACTCAGTACCGGTGTTGATCTACTCGCGAATCATGTGTGATGTCATCATGCAATCGTGAGCAAATGACAGCAGTGTACAGCATGCCATTGTCGAGAACATAGTGGTGAAAGAGAAGGATGTACTCGGAAAGAGCTCTAAGCTACCTCAGCCTTTAAATATAGGTAATGTTTTCGACTCTGAATCCTCAGATGATAATAACAACATCATTATAGCAAATCCCAAAAATTACGATGTAGAGCAAATGTTGAAAGAGGTGAAGGATAGCATAGCTAAACTACCTAGGAAGTCATAGTTAGTCAATCCCACGACACTCCAAAGGAAATCTCAGATTCTCTCTCAATATCTGAGGCAAAGAGGATCAGGTCTTCCGACGAGTTGACAACTGAGAATAAACCTAAGAAAAAAACAGCTCCCTGTCTTCGAATATACAGTCGAAGACAAGCAACATTGTCAACATTGCAACAATTCGTTATCGAAATCTAAATTTTGACAACGTTGCGTTGTCAACATTACATAGTGTTGTCGAACGTATGTATATACTTGACAACGGATGTTATTGAAACATTTGGTGTCAATTTGGTACCAGGTGTGTATATTTTTTTCCCTCTGTGTACCTCACTCAAAGGAACCTCAATTCAGAATCCTGCGAGTGAGGGTGGCAACGCCAAGAAAGATATTCCGAAGACGAACACGTCGACGTTATCATCCTCGAAGGTAAGGGTATCTCAAAAGAAGCCACGAAAAACGAAATAAGAGGAGTTAGAAAGCTTTAATTGAATACTCTCCCAGAGGTAAGGTTTACATCATATGGGTAGCACGGCACTCGGGAGTAGTCGGCAACGAAAGGGCTTTAAGTATTAGCTTTAAGCGAGGTAGTCAACCTGACGAACGCAAATCCAATGTTCAGAGTATTCACTTGTGTCAGCGCTTCCGGGAAGGACAAATGAACGATAAATAACAAAATAATAATTAAACTCTGTAGCGACTTCGATCCATCAAACGCCTATACAGAAACAACAATAGTGGTGGGTATTTAAAAGATTAGAGATCGTGTAAGCGAATCCAAGTATGAGCTATATGCATTCCCAATCCCAAAAGACATACGAGAAATGTCAGTCTTTCGACTCAAACAACTCAAATGCAAAACTTTACTTGATTCTTAAAGAAAGTCAGGAGCTAAATTCTTTTTGATCTATACAATAACACGATCTGGAGAGCATGTAAGGAAGACAGCGAAACATACAAAAACTTCAATAGGAACATCATGCTAAACTTGGTATAACTTTGGGATATCAATTGGAATTCTCTAAGAAACTATATTGCCAGATTCTGGCGAGCATGTAAGGAAGACATCATGCTAAACTTGGTATAACTTTGGGATATCAATTGGAATTCTCTAAGAAACTATATTGCCAGATTCGTTTAAAGCTGACGAAAGGTAGTTACCTTACCTAATGTCTGAGTGATAGTGTAGGGCAAAGTAATACAAAACAGTACACAACTTTGTAAGAATTCTTACAAAGTAGTTTGCAATTTTTTTAGATTTCTTTTACATATGTATGTATTTATTTTTGTGAAATTTGAAAATAAACAATAAGAAGATACATACATATGTTTATAACTAAAAGAACTTTAACATCATTATGTTTTCGTTTTCAATGTCAATGTCATGGATGGAAGGAGTTTTATACGTACGAATAAAAAAGTTTGTTTTGTATTTTTTACGTGGGAATGTGGTTTGGTTTATACATACTGCATACAAACTACATAAAAGTATATAAAATATAACAACAACAAGTATATATATAAATAAATATGTATCTAATATTTAGTATATATTACGAAATAATTGAATTTTATACATATATACAAACACGGTTAAGAACAATTTTGTACACAAGACACCAGACAGCAAAGAGACACATAACAATTTTATTATTGTCAAAAAAAAAGAATGAAAAAAAAACAAACAAAACAAAATATAAACAATAATAAAAATGCCAAAAAGCGCAAAACGCAATTTTATTTAGAGAAATTTTACCTATGAGAGAGAGAGCGCGCGAAAGAGTACCAACTTAAAAGAGAGAGCAAACTTGTTAATTAAAGAGAGTTAAATAAATTGAACAATTGTTTAAATTTCTACATTACAAAAGTAGTTAATAATTTAATGAAACAAAATTGCTTGACCTTTAACTAGTAACAACAATAATAGTTGTGTTTTGTTGCTAACGTTCAAAGGCAATTTCATATAAATTTAAAATTTATAAACGTTAGGAGTTAACGTGTAAAATTATACAAGTTAATTTTAACGTCGATAAAAGTGCTACCAATTCAAAAATAAAAATACAAATATTAATGTGTTTATGTCAAACAATAAAAAAATATTTTAAAATAAAATTTAAATCAAAAAAAATATCAAATAAAAAAACCTTTTTTAAGAAAATGTAAATAATTTCAAGATTTAGCAGATTTCTTCTGTGGAGTGATGCCAAGTCAGGTAATGTTCGTTTTGTTGCTAACTTTAAGCGTTAACACTCATTGATAGCAACAAAACTCAACTAATATAAAGTTTAATGTGTATGTATATATTTTTAAGTTTTCTTTGAGCTGCTTTTTTCATTATCCTTGTTGCCAGTGTTACCAGAGCGATTCGAAAAAGGAAAATTATTATTTGTAATAGAAAAAGTCTCAAATTTTTAAATCAAAAAGTGATTCATCAAAGGTACAAAAAAATCCCTTCTAGGTGGTTAGGTTACACATGTAGGATGCTTGAAATTTGATGCCCTTAAAATTATTTCTCCCTTTTAGGGATGATTTGTTTGTTATTCTATATAATCTCTTACCATTGCTTGTAACTTCCGAGATGCTTCAAAAACATCACTTTCATACATCACTGTCATGACTCCTGTCGATTCGGTCAATAGACGTTATTGGTAGACTGACGGACACCATAAGTTTTTAGTCCCGCAGATGAGAGGCAATTGGGGAAGTTCCAGGAGAATGTAGAGCGGGGCAAGAATGTCTGAGTGTTTCACATGAACAACTGCCGTGACGGCCTTTTTTCACGCTGGTATTTTTCATCCACTAGGTAAACTTAGGACAGTCTACAAAGCTCCCTCAAGGGACATCAATGAAGCACATTGATCCATGTACAAGCACTTTGCTGGAGTACTCGAGCTATCAAATCTCTTGCCAAATGATCACGTATGTAGTAGCATAATGCTACCCCGACAGGCGGAAAGAGAGAAGTCTCCGAAACACCATCAAACGCACCAGACGTTTCCATAATCTCGGGAATGACAAATATATACGTTGTCATGAGCGACGCCGTAGTAATCCGTTCAGACAGATTTCTCGTCACTCAGTCGCACAACCACATCATCATGAGACTCTGTTGCTTCGACAACAGCACATAGAGACGTATTTGGTAGTGCGAAATACCCAGCCAATAGATCAGAATCCCTCTGTATGTCAAGATAATGTGACAAAGGATGTAAGAATTTCCAAAGTCAAACGAACTTAAGTTCGGCCCACCACATGTTGAGTGGTAGGCCTCAGCAAGGGCAAGGAGACTTTCCCGAAATTTCACCAATTTACATCACTTTCATTCTCAGATCATTAAGAACGATCTACAGAATGACTATTAAAACACAGCCACTACGTGGATCCCAAAGGAATCTCAACCAGACAGAACAAAGTCCTGCGGGCAACTGGCCACCCGTAGTACCAGATTATCTGGCGCTCTGGTTCGACTACATGTCAAATCATTCCTGGGGAAGGCCGTGGATATATTTGCCCACTTGGAATAAAGAGTCAGTGGGTAAAACTACAAAGATCATGGGACTCAACCATTATTCGCGAAGCATGTAACAATATACATCCTATTGAGATGGCAACAGCACCGAGAACTTCCCTGAAGTAAAAGATATAATGAATCTGAACTAGTCTCCCATAGAGCAAGGAGACTTTCCCGAAATTTCACCAATTTATAGTCAGTTCCATTCTCAGATCATAAAGTACGATTTACGGAATGACAGGCAACTACCGAATGTCAACCTGACAATTCCCCAACTTATACTGGCGACCTACTACGTGGAGAGTAAGATATTCGTAATGGGTTCAGAAATCCAGCATAAGTTGCTCTGTCACATCACCCAATGACATCTGCTGAGTTGGTAACAGCAACTGAGAGAGAATCCACACAAATATGGCATTTGGATATATCAGTCCTTATTATTGGGTATTCAAACACAGTCACCACGTGAATCGCAAATTAACCTCAACCATCTGACCAGCCAGGACGAAGTCCTGCGAACAACATGTCACTTATGCTACCACATTATCTGGCGCTCTAGTTCAACTCAAATACAGTTCCGGCAGACTAGAGGTACTGGTAGATCCTCTTTTCCGCGGGATAGCAATAACATTAGGGGCTTTCATCAAGGTAATATGTGTCCGGGGAGATGCAGTCATATTCCTGTTCATCATTGTTAAAACATTTCCTGGAACCCAACAATTCGTCTATGTTGGGAACGTTTACAACTGAGAGTTCCAATCGAGGTGAAAACCTTAAGAAATGCAAGCCTGTCTACATATTAAATGATGAAATCTTGGTGGATAAAGATTCCTCCTGCAACCTTGGCTCCGCTATATCAGACTCTGGGAGTTCCAACCAAATCTATTATTCGGGCAGCTTAACAAGGAGTGCAAAACATAAATAACTTGACACCGTCATAACTCTAACAAATACTATATGATAACATGTCTTGGAATGCAATTTCCAGAAATAACCAATCTTTATAAGCGTTTGTAAAAACGTTGAGTTGTCTGGAACCAAACCATACCGAAATCATATAAAACGTATCAAACACCAATGCGTCCACTTTGGGAATAATGGATAATAAAAAAGCTAAAGTTTAAATGACGACGAAACAAGAGTTTACTTCCAAGCATAGATGGGGTAATCCCATATGCTTACTTGGAATGATGAGGCGGTGGGTAGGACTACAAAGACCATGTGTGGACTGTCCCACAGTGGGGCAGAATGGAAATTTTTTGGAAATAAGTCTGGCATTTCTAAACGGCTGATCCGATCGGGATAAAATTTGGCGTGAGCGTAGCCAAGGAGTATTCGAGTTTAAGTTTTGAAGATGAACCCTGCAGATGCCCCAGGGACGGCGCTGTGGCGGCTCAAAGTAGGGTACCTACGACATGTACAATTTTTAAACTCGTGCCATTTTTTTGTTTTTCACCCAAATACAAAGATTTTTATATTTTGTGAAAGCGCTCGACGAGATCTTGAAAAAACATGCTTGGACATACTACTTATCTCTTATAATATCCGAGTTATAGGCATTTAAAAATTTAGTGATACAAAATTTACCATACCTTGGTCCGCCTTTTTTTGAATACCGGGCGTAATTTTGGACCAAATGGACTCAATTTTTTCTTGTTAGTTAGACAACAAAATTTCCAATAATATACAAAAAATTTCAGATCAATATCGTTTACAGGTCCAAAAATATACGTTTTTTAATTTAAAAATTCAAAAAATTTTAGATTTTTGGCGTTTTTTTGCCAAAAATGTGTCTTAACTCTTTTATTAATAAAATAAAATTTTTATTAACAATTTTATAGTTTTCTAAAAGGTATCTTTACGCAGAACGCTTTGGCGTAAAAAACTTGTCCTATTTTTTGAAAATGTTGCCACTGCGTCCTTCCGAATATGACCTATTTTTTATCAAAACTTCAACTTTGGGCGACATGTTCTAAAATCCCAAAGCTGGGATCAGAAAACTGAAAGCAGTTTTGGAAACCTCAATATGTTTTCTATTTACTCCAAAAGTATTTTCCCAGCCCTGAAAGAAATGTGGACCCTATGGGCAAAAAAGTAAAAAATCCCATTTTTGGGATTTTCATTCCTATTTTTGGGAATTGCGGGATGCCCTTTGACCTTTTCAATTTTTTTTTGCATATTCTTATTTGAAATGATAAATTTAACAAGCGTTGAAAATTTCATTGAGTTTTGCTCATAAATAAAGATTTTGTCATATATTACATATTTGTTTAATTTCTAAAACTATGATTTATATCAAAATTTTAATAGGATCGCAGATAGCTACAACAATTTAGTCCATATTTATCCCTTAATATCATTTTTTAGTTAGATATGGAAATTCTCGACCCTTTGCAAAAAATTTCAAGCCAATATCTCAATTACATTCAAAAATATGTTCAGTTAAACCTGTGTCCTTTAATTTCATCTTTTTCATATTTTAGTATTAAGTATGACAGCACATATTTAAATCTTATATTTACCTATTTTCTATTTGTTTGCTTATCCTTATAATGCTTATGCTTAAATTTTCAAAAATTTATAACTATTTTTTACCTAAATTTTTTCGACAGATCATTTCGTTCTGTTTCGTTTATGATCATGTAGGTAAAAATATACAGGTAATGATAATTTCGATTCATTCACTAATAAGAAATATCAATGACTTAATTACAGGTTATAGTAATATAGTCCTAAATGTTAATAGGTAGACAATTCGTAATTTTTTACTTTGGAATACCTGTATCGGAAATGACAAGAATTGGTATATAAGTAAACTTCTCAGATTTTAAGTACCATATTTAATAAATCTACAATGAAGATTACATTAAAGTACGAAGAGTTGTGTTCCGTTTTATGGAGTATATCTTCAAAAGGGCCAGAAAGAATTGAAGACATTTCAAATTATATAAAAACTGCATATAGTAGAAAAGTAGACAAAACAGGCATATCAAAAATTGAAAACTTTTTGATGTAAAAAGTAAGTCTGTGGATGGAAATCAAAAGAAATTTCGATTAAAATTTTGTAGTTGGATGGAAACTACTACGGAAATCTCAACTTACAACACTTCAATAGGAGCGCCTTGCAAGTCATACGAAGACTTATGTTCAAGGTAAAAAAAAGAGGGTCACACAAAAACTTTTTTCAATCTCAAATGAGGAAATTGCTGATACATTTAACGAAATGCTGAAAAAGGAAAACCAACATATGGATGTCGTACATATTGCAACTATTCTTCCTAATGCATCACCAAAACGACTTAAGCGAATTGTGGAAAGTATACCAACTCCAACATCATAATCAAATTTTACTGAAGAGGAAGCAATAGCGCTTATGTTGGAACTGGGTCTCAGTCGAAATAAGTACCAAATATTAAGGAAAGCTCTGCATGAAAAAGGACACAATATATTACCATCATACAAGGCGATCCAGGAAAAAAAAAAAACAAACTATCCTACTAAATCAACAAAAAATAATGAAGAATTGAAAGAACTGAGAGCTGCGGAAAAAAGCAGAATCCAAGAAGAATTTAAAGTTCAGATGGGATTAAACATCGACAAACCACTTTCAAGTTGCGGTAGTACAAATGACGGTAATACGTCAAGAAGGTTTTTTCGTGATTTTGAAATTACTTCAAAAATAACTGGAATCGACAAGGAGTTGCTTCGAAGAGTTAAAACTATTTTAATGGCACTGAATAGTAAACATAAAATTAATGAAAATCGATTTGGGGAATACACATCTGAAATTTCTAAATTACTTGTATCTCTGTATCCATGGAGGGAACTAACACCAACAGTACACAAAGTATTGTGTCATGGTCAAATAATAATTGAATCGAATATTCTTCCACTTGGAGAGTTAACAGAAGAAGCCCAGGAAGCGAGGAATCGAGATTTTAAGCATGTTCAACTATTCAGCTCAAGAAAATGCTACAGGCAATCACAGAATGAAGATATTTTTAATAGTTTACTTCTATCTTCTGATCCTGTTCTTTCAACTATGCGAAAAAGATGGATTTGTTATGAAACTCTATCATCTCAAAACAAGAAAGATTTAAAGGACTTATATTACCTTCTGGATATGTATACCGATATGACAGATTATTTTATAGAAAATAAGTAGTGTTAGGAATTAACTATATAAGTAGGTTGTAAGAATTAATTGTATTATGTTTAAGATAAACAGTTCAAATAAAAAAAGCTATTATACTAACTAATGATATTGTATTAAATTGTGTTTTATATTTCGGTGGGCGGGAAAGGTAATTTGTGTGGGGTGATTTAGGTGTTGTTGTGCGTGGCTCATAATAAAATTATAATTTTTTTTATTTTATATACAATATTATAATAAAATAATTAACTAAATAATTTTTAAAAATTGTCCAAATATTTTATTCAACACCAAATGTATGTTCTGTCATACTTAATACTAAAATATGAAAAAGATGAAATTAAAGGACACAGGTTTAAATGAACATATTTTTGAATGTAATTGAGATATTGGCTTGAAATTTTTTGTAAAGGGTCGAGAACTTCCATATCTAACTAAAAAATGATATTAAGGGATAAATATGGACTAAATTGTTGTAGCTATAAATCATAGTTTTAGAAATTAAACAAATATGTAATATATGACAAAATCTTTATTTATGAGCAAAACTCAATGAAATTTTCAACGCTTGTTAAATTTGTCATTTCAAATAAGAATATGCAAAAAAAAAAATTGAAAAGGTCAAAGGGCATCCCGTAATTCCCAAAAATAGGAATGAAAATCCCAAAAATGGGATTTTTTACATTTTTGCCCATAGGGTCCACATTTCTTTCAGGGCTGGGAAAATACTTTTGGAGTAAATAGAAAACATATTGAGGTTTCCAAAACTGCTTTCAGTTTTCTGATCCCAGCTTTGGGATTTTAGAACATGTCGCCCAAAGTTGAAGTTTTGATAAAAAATAGGTCATATTCGGAAGGACGCAGTGGCAACATTTTCAAAAAATAGGACAAGTTTTTTACGCCAAAGCGTTTTGCGTAAAGATACCTTTTAGAAAACTATAAAATTGTTATATGTTCTTAATAAAAATTTTATTTTATTAATAAAAGAGTTAAGACACATTTTTGGCAAAAAAACGCCAAAAATCTAAAATTTTTTGAATTTTTAAATTAAAAAACGTATATTTTTGGATCTGTAAACGATATTGATCTGAAATTTTTTGTATATTATTGGAAATTTTGTTGTCTAACTAACAAAAAAAGGCGGACCAAGGTATGGTAAATTTTGTATCACTAAATTTTTAAATGCCTATAACTCGGATATTATAAGAGATAAGTAGTATGTCCAAGCATGTTTTTTCAAGATCTCGTCGAGCGCTTTCACAAAATATAAAAATCTTTGTATATGGGTGAAAAACAAAAAAATGGCACGAGTTTAAAAATTTTACATGTCGTAGGTACCCTACTTTGAGCCGCCACAGCGCCGTCCCTGGGGCATCTGCAGGGTTCATCTTCAAAACTTAAACTCGAATACTCCTTGGCTACGCTCACGCCAAATTTTATCCCGATCGGATCAGCCGTTTAGAAATGCCAGATTTATTTCCAAAAAATTTCCATTCTGCCCCACTGTGTGTCCCAAACGAAAAATCACCACAGAATGAGTAATTTCGAAAATTGTAAGTATTACTGAGCACGCAGGATTACGGGCAAAATTGGACGATCGGATTCAGACGAATGTAGAGCATGCGGAGAAGACAGTGAAATGCTGAAACACTTTCATTGTTATTACCAAGCTGTCTTCGAATTTAGATCCAAATATCCTCTAATCATTGTTAATCCAGATATTACATTCTATAGGAACAATTGAATTGGAAATTTTTGAGAAACTTCAGGAAACAAAGTTTCTGAACATTGCATGGCAATTCCTTTCATAGAACGTTATGCAAAAATTTTCAACCAAGCTTTTCCATGAATAGGAGCACACAATAGATCTATAGCATCCTAGGTAATATATGTAGATCATCGTCGCTCTAAACAAACAGAAACCGATCGAAACCTAATGCGAAGCACAATATCAAGGGAATTGTAATAGACAACTTCGGAAGAAAAATATTTGTTAAGGCCCTAAGATCCTTATAAGAATAATGGGAAATACCTTCCTTCCTACTTATATTCTTTAAATATATTGATTGGTGGTCGAATTTATTGTATAATCGTTTTATATGTATATAATTTTATCGAAAAAGTTTCAAAAAATAGAAAAACTTCCATAACAGTAGTCATAAGACCACCAACCTGTGGATTTCAAGATATCTTCAAATATATATAAATATATCTAAAAAAAGCACTAAATCAAACAGTCACAGTTCACAAAAAAAACTAAAAACAAACTTAACATCTCTAGTGAATTATTATATAAAATTCCGACAACTTTAAAACAAAACTATAGATTTATCTCTTTCTTTCGTAAGCTTTGCCAGGATGTGTGGGTTCAATTTATAAGGGTTTGAGGTAGGTTTTTTTTTGCTTTTCCTAATGTCTGACAACTAGTATAAAAAAAATTATTATTCTCTGTTTATTATTGTTAGTCTAGCCAGGTCATAATTACATACATTTGTACGTTTGTTTGTATTTACTTTGCTCTTAAAACTTTAACCTCTCTCGCTCTCATTGAGTATATTATAAGAGAATGTTTGACATAGAAGTCCTTGTTGCGTCTGCTCATACCCTACCCCCCTTTTCTGGCAAGCATATCAAGTAGGCAGTGATTGAACTTTTATCCTTCTGGTTGCTTCTTTCAGCTGTTTTTTTTTAGAGATTCACGAAAACAATTTTGTAAACATTTATAACAAAATAAAAAATCTAAACAGAAACAATATTTGAAACTGTTAGGGTTCTATAAATCGACTTTCGAATAATCGAACAATCGACTTTTTGTCGAAAAAAGTCGAAAAGTCGAAGTCGACTATTTTGTTCCAAAAAAGTCGATAACTCGACTATCGTCTATGAAAAAAGTCGAAAAGTCGACTTTGTAAATAAAAGTCGAAAAAAGTCGAAAAGTCGGAAAGTCGACAAAAGTCGAAAAGTCGAAAAAAGTCGAAAAGTCGAAAAAAGTCGATAAGTCGAAAAAAGTCGAAAAGTCGGAAAAAGTCGAAAAGTCGAAAAAAGTCAAAAAGTCGAAAATAGTCGAAAATTTTAAAAAAGTGGAAAAAAGGTCAAAAACTCTAAAATAGTCGGAAAAACTCGAAAAAAGTAAAAAAAATAGTCAAAAAAAGTCGAAAAAAAGTCGAAATTAGTCGAAAATAGTCAAAAAGTCGTAAAAAATCGAAAAGTCGAAAAAAGTCGAAAAAAGTCGAAAAAAGTCGGAAAAAGTCGAAAAAAGTCGGAAAAAGTCGAAAAAAGTCGGAAAAAGTCGAAAGGTCGAAAAGTCGACCATTTATAAAATACTAAAAGTCGAAAAGTCGACCATTTATAAAATACTAAAAGTCTAAAAGTCGACTTTTAAATAAATGAAAAAGGTCGAAAAGTCGAAAAATCGACTTTTCATAAAATGGAAAAAGTCGAAAGGTCGAAAAGTCGACTTTTAACTAAATGCAAAAAGTCGAAAAGTCGACTTTTCGTTTCAACTATAGAACCCTAGAAACTGTATACCTAAAGCAGAGATGGAAGTGTTTATTAAGAGGAATTTTTGGAAATACTTAAAGCAGAATATCTTCGGAGCTATTTATTAGGAACATTTAGTTTTCTATACAAAAATTTAATTAACAATTTACCCATTTTATAAACTTAATTTTCCTTCTCTGACATACTGTATAAGTACTTGAAAGTTTGTCACGTCATTTTTTTGTTTATATTGCTATATACATACATATATGTATATGTAAGTATCTATATAGGGATATACTTACATAAAGAGCCATCCCTATATATAGCTATAGATATAGTTCTATATATATTTGAACCATACCTCACTTGTGTTTGTATTGGATATATTTTTTGTTGTAGTATGTTTTTTTTTTTTCCTTCACGACCGGTAAAAAGGGAGAGTTATAAATGTCATTTACTAGTTTTAGTAAGTCGTTCATTACTTTGTTATTTATTTTGAAATTGGTCGGTTTTTCTGTGTGTAACTCTTGCTGTCTGTGTTTTTGTTTCTTCTTTCTCCCGCCGTCACATTTAAGCAGCTCATTGGTAGGGTAGTGTATGCTGTCAGTTGTTTGAATATATTGTCAAAATTTGTCCTTGCATGTCTTTAATATTATTAGTCAAATATTATGTAAAAGAAATGTTAATTATTTTAAATGTATTGTCAGTGTTCTCCTTTTCAGCCATATGTTCCTTTTTTGGGTAAATTGGCATTATTATAATTATTTTTTTTTGCAAAAATTTCATGACATTTGATTAATGAGTCGAAAAAATGTAAACATTATGTAGTTTAGGTGAGGATAGCAGAAGTACGACCAGACTATATGGTCGTCCTAAACGGTAAAAATTCTCTGACCTTTTGGCAAATAAATATTGCCCCACTGTGCAAATTTCTAGGGTTATGTTGTTCAGATTGTTGTGAAATACTTTTGTCCTTTGAAATCTTTTTGTAACTATTCGTAAGAAGAAAATTGGTAATACAAGAGAAAACTAATGAAAAGAAGATACTAAGAAGAGTGGAGAAGAATGTGATAAAACTATTGCTCTCAGTTCCTCGAAGCCCCGAGAACCAGTATTACCTCATGACTTATCCTAGTAATTTGTGCGGTTCCTTCAGGCTCCATGTAATTCCAATAACGGGAATAGAATGTTGTTTATAGCTCTGGTATATATGTATGTGTTGGCTACGTGACCTTGTGAAAGGAATGAACAAAAACAGTTGGTTATATATATACATCAGATCCGAAAAAATACACCTAAGCCGCTTTCGGACCGGTTTACATGTAAGAAGTTGCTGCAAAAACCTTATGACTCTTATTTAATTGCAGAAATGTCTTGTATTCTAGGGCGGATCTTTATGGCAAGAATGATAAACTGATATAAAACCTTCCTTTTTTGCCATACCTATGCTAGACGACACTGGATTAGTTAGATTAACAAAAACCTGTCGTTACTAAGCCATAAAGCTACCAATATGTCTCTAAATAGTTGTCATCAATAGAATGAAGGTCCTATACCTTAAAAACAGGAATGTCTGAAACATTTTGGATATTCTACAAGTGTAATAGACCACCGGAGTTTCGATTTTTTTCTGTCAACCGATTATCGATTTGCGAAATATTTCAAGTACGATCCATTAATTAGCAATTACATTTCGCCGAATCCTCTCATGTTCTGAAACTCAAATCAAATTCGACAGAGTATCATCGCTACGTTGAGACAGGGACTAAGGTTTTGGCTAAGAAGAGTCTCCACTCGAAAGAGGTCTCAAAGAAAGTGAAGATCTAAAGTTAGAGAAACAAAACATTAGAAAAACAAGAAAGAACATAGTTAAATAGGAGAAATGAATGGTAATAGGTCGATTCCTAAGAGGTATCAACTCAGAATATTTACCAAGTCGATTCCCTAAGGATAAAAAAGTGAGAGAATCTGAGTCTCCCTATAAAATGCAGTCAAAGAATGACTAATTCCCTTGATAAAACCTAATAGATTGTAATTTCCACCAGTTCGTCGTGGAACCTATTTACAAACCATTTCAATCTGAGATTCTGTATTCTATATCGAGAAGACCTCTAGTTCCTCTGTATCTTTGCATAACCTGCAATAGTCCGCTATATTAATGTCCCATTTACTAAAAAATTTCCTAATTAAGCAATGCCACGTAAGCATCACCGTAAGAATCATTAGACTGCTTCTATCTAGTTCTATAAGTTCTTGGTATTTTGCAATCCATTCTACTATTCCAGGACTGGTTGATGATGTATTCTCGACAATGACATGCCAATGGTCTAAGAGCAGCGTGACTATAAACCCTAGATCGATATACATAATTTCGTATGAGTTTCGTATGGTGGAATAAATGCAACTTCTTGATCATATCACATTCGAAAGACTTGTTTTTATTGCCCGTATTGACGGCATTAATTTCAGCCTCAAAAGATTGCAGGCCGAAGATAAACTGATGGAGAACACGAACTGCATGAGATAATCCTAAACCTATACACTTTAGTCCTACGTCCTACCTCCTAACTAAGAGGTTTTTTGTGAGCTTTATATCATTATATGTATGTATCAATGTTACGACAACGAATGTATAATATTTTATTTACACATAGTTCTTATTTTGACAACAATCGTTATCACTTTGACAACTTTAAACTGACAATGAGATATGTACTGTATTTCGAGATAAATCAGTTTTAAATATAATTTAATTCAAAATCTTACCTTTTATTGTTTTCCAAACAATTTTTTTGCTTTTTTTCTCTGACACAATTTCAAACTATTTGATTGTATTGCGTTTTATCAGGAGTTATAAAAACGTGATTATTTGCTGCATTCAATTTTAATTCCTCATTAATTTCGTGACATTAAGCATGCATTTGTAGGTTCCATGGTTTCGTAGAAATTCGATCAACATTGTTGCCAAATGCTGTGGAAATGTTGCTAATAATATACGGCCACAAAATGATTTGAAGCGATAAACTGCGTTTTTATTCAAAACGTTATTATTATTATTTTTTAATGTTTAAAAGGGCTTACAGGCATAATATTAATAATAATAACAATAAGGTGCGCAGTAACGGGTTACATACACATATGCAATTACATATGCACTATGTATGTGTGTAATTATATTTACTTGTGTTTGTATTTGTGCATTTTATATTTTATTCAGTTGGTTTTGGGTTTGTTGGTGGGTTTTCGGTTTGTTGACTTTGTTTTTCAACTCGTTTAGCGATTTATGATAATATATTTATATAAAAATATATATGAGAAGATTGTACTATAGTAAACTATGGAAAATCACAATAACAACAACAACAATTTTATAACACGATAAATATGAGTACTTGATACATGAACATTCATTCAAAATATACAGTGTCGATCAAAATTAAGAGAATAAAAATTGGTTTCGTAAATATTGAAATACCTTCCGAATTGTAGTTACTAAACATTTCACTAATTTTTTACTCTGTCGGTTCAAAGGTCAAATATTGAAATTTCACTAAAATTATATAGACTATAGACTAGACTTTAGACTAGACTATATACTTGACAAGACTTTAGATCAGACTATAGACTAGAACATAGACTAGACTATAGACTAGACTATAGACTAGACTATAGACTAGACCATAGACTAGACTATAGACTAGACTATAGACTAGACTTATAGACTAGACTATAGACTAGACTTATAGACTAGACTTATAGACTAGACTGTAGACTAGACTATAGACTAGACTATAGACTAGACTATAGACTAGACTATAGACTAGACTATAGACTAGACTATAGACTAGACTATAGACTAGACTATAGACTAGACTATAGACTAGACTATAGACTAGACTATAGACTAGACTATAGACTAGACTATAGACTAGACTATAGACTAGACTATAGACTAGACTATAGACTAGACTATAGACTAGACTATAGACTAGACTATAGACTAGACTATAGACTAGATAGACTAGACTATAGACTAGACTATAGACTAGACTATAGACTAGACTATAGACTAGACTATAGACTAGACTATAGACTAGACTATAGACTAGACTATAGACTAGACTATAGACTAGACTATAGACTAGACTATAAACTAGACTATAGACTAGACTATAGACTAGACTATAGACTAGACTATAGACTAGACTATAGACTAGACTATAGACTAGACTATAGACTAGACTAGACTAGACTATAGACTAGACTATAGACTAGACTAGACTATAGACTAGACTAGACTATAGACTAGACTATAGACTAGACTATAGACTAGACTATAGACTAGACTATAGACTAGACTATAGACTAGACTATAGACTAGACTATAGACTAGACTATAGACTAGACTATAGACTAGACTATAGACTAGACTATAGACTAGACTATAGACTAGACTATAGACTAGACTAGACTAGACTATAGACTAGACTATAGACTAGACTATAGACTAGACTATAGACTAGACTATAGACTAGACTAGACTAGACTAGACTATAGACTAGACTAGACTATAGACTAGACTATAGACTAGACTATAGACTAGACTATAGACTAGACTATAGACTAGACTATAGACTAGACTATAGACTAGACTATAGACTAGACTATAGACTAGACTATAGACTAGACTATAGACTAGACTATAGACTAGACTATAGACTAGACTATAGACTATAGACTAGACTAGACTAGACTATAGACTAGACTATAGACTAGACTATAGACTAGACTACTATAGACTAGACTATAGACTAGACTATAGACTAACTATAGACTAGACTATAGACTAGACTATAGACTAGGACTATAGACTAGACTATAGACCTAGACTATAGACTAGACTATAGACTAGACTATAGACTAGACTATAGACTAGACTATAGACTAGACTAAGACTAGACTATAGACTAGACTATAGACTAGACTATAGACTAGACTATAGAACTAGACTATAGACTAGACTATAGACTAGACTATAGACTAGACTATAGACTAGAACTATAGACTAGACTATAGACTAGACTATAGACTAGACTATAAGCTAGACTATAGACTAGCTATACTGATATAGACTAGACTATAGGACTAGACTATAGACTAGACTATAGACTAGACTATAGACTAGACATAGACTAGACTATAGACTAGACTATAGACTAGACTATAGACTAGACTATAGAACTAGACTATAGACTAGACTATAGACTAGACTATAGACTAGACTATAGACTAGACTATAGACTAGACTATAGACTAGACTATAGAATGACTATAGACTAGACTATAGACTAGACTATAGACTAGACTATAGACTAGACTATAGACTAGACTATAGACAGACTATAGACTAGACTATAGACTAGACTATAGACTAGACTATAGACTAGACTATAGAAACTAGACTATAGACTAGACTATAGACTAGACTATAGACTAGACTATAGACTAGACTATAGACTAGACTATAGACTAGACTATAGACTAGACTATAGACTAGACTATAGACTAGGGACTATAGACTAGACTATAGACTAGACTAATAAGACTAGACTATAGACTAGACTTAGGACTAGACTATAGACTAGACTATAGACTAGACTATAGACTAGACTATAGACTAGACTATAGACTAGACTATAGACTAGACTATAGACTAGACTATAGACTAGACTATAGACTAGACTATAGACTAGACTATAGACTAGGACTATAGACTAGACTATAGACTAGACTATAGACTAGACTATAGACTAGACTATAGACTAGACTATAGACTAGACATAGACTAGGACTATAGACTAGACTATTAGACTAGACTATAGACTAGACTATAGACTAGACTATAGACTAGACTATAGACTAGACTATAGACTAGACTATAGACTAGACTATAGACTAGACTATAGACTAGACTATAGACTAGACTATAGACTAGACTATAGACTAGACTATAGACTAGACTATAGACTAGACTATAGACTAGACTATAGACTAGACTATAGACTAGACTATAGACTAGACTATAGACTAGACTATAGACTAGACTATAGACTAGACTATAGACTAGACTATAGACTAGACTATAGACTAGACTATAGACTAGACTATAGACTAGACTATAGACTAGACTATAGACTAGACTATAGACTAGACTATAGACTAGACTATAGACTAGACTATAGACTAGACTATAGACTAGACTATAGACTAGACTATAGACTAGACTATAGACTAGACTATAGACTAGACTGTAGACTAGACTATAGACTAGACTATAGACTAGACTGTAGACTAGACTATAGACTAGACTATAGACTAGACTATAGACTAGACTATAGACTAGACTATAGGACTAGACTATAGACTAGACTATAGACTAGACTATAGACTAGGACTATAGACTAGACTAGACTAGACTATAGACTAGACTATAGACTAGACTATAGACTAGACTATAGACTAGACTATAGACTAGACTATAGACTAGACTATAGACTAGACTATAGACTAGACTATAGACTAGACTATAGACTAGACTATAGACTAGACTATAGACTAGACTATAGAACTAGACTATAGCACTAGACTATAGACTAGACTATAGACTAGACTATAGACTAGACTATAGACTAGACTATAGACTAGACTATAGACTAGACTATAGACTAGACTATAGACTAGACTATAGACTAGACTATAGACTAGACAATAGACTAGATATAGACTAGATATAGACTAGACTAGCTAGACTAGACTATAGATAGACTATAGACTAGACTATAGACTAGACTAGACTATAGACTAGACTATAGACTAGGACTATAGACTAGACTATAGACTAGACTATAGACTAGACTATAGACCTAGACTATAGACTAGACTATAGACTAGACTATAGACTAGACTATAGACTAGACTATAGACTAACAATTCCATTCCATTGCATAAAAATGGTGTAGACATTTTCAAATTTTAACTATTTTATCAAATTTTTCCCACAAAATGGAAAATTTACAATTTTTATTCAACAAAATTTTGCACAACACTGTACTTACACACGATTACAATATTTATAACGAAGTGTGTATTTTCTTTTTTTATTTATACCCGATAACAGCAAAATTATATTGAATTAATTTTTCTTTTTTACTTTTTTTACTTTTTTTCTACAGATGTTTGTATTTTTATTATTATTTTATATAATAAAACATTGCAGCAACACAGTGCAATTTTTTGCGGTTTACAATATGTTTTGAGGTTATATTTTCTTTTTTCTTTTAATTTTGTTTTTGTATTTTTGTGTTATCACTGTAATTCACTTCACTTTATACAATTTAACATGAAATTCTCCTGATTTGTATGATGATGACTTTTATTGAAAAAAAAAGAAAGAAAAACTGAAATAAATTAACATATTAACACTGCACTATATTATAATTTGAGTTCTTTATTGTTGTACGATATCAATTGTCACAAATAGTGATTGAGAAAAGTATAGCAGTAATGGTTTAGAAGCGGGAAAAGTTTTACCCACTTTTCAAAATTGACAATTAATTAGAACATTTAATTTATTATCATGAAAAATAATGTCTTTTTAAGAACCACACTATTGTTTTGTAGGTTTGTAAGTATTTTCTTAATCTTATCAAAAGATTACACATATATTTTGCTAATTCTGCTATTATTATATCAGCACCTGTATATTTATATGCATACAAGTATAGAGTACGGTTACTAGTGATTGTTGCTGCACAAACTTAAATACACGTAGTTTGCAATTTAACTGTAACGATACGGCTCTCAGAATTTCAGATACAAATACATACGTATAAGTAGTAAAAATATGTAATTACCACGCATGAACTATAGTTCTAATATTAGGTGTAAACGGTCTAGATTTGAGGAAAGATTTCAAATCAAATGTACTAGATTTCAGTGTAGAGTAAATGGGACATTTATTATAGAAGTTTTCAAGACGGATAGCTAAAGATATCAAAGAATAGGAAGGATATATCTTAGTTATATCGGAAGTCAGACATTCTGCACAGATCGCTTTTCTCGCCAATAAGGGCGTTATTTATCGGACAAGAACTTTTCTTTGTTATCCTTCATAGATATCCTCTCTCTCTGAGGAAGATAAGAAACATTTGATACAAAATTTCTAATGGACTATATCGATAATGACATGAGATTGGCCGAATGACGATCTTTCAGAAAGCTCGATAAATCAAGAGAATTTTTTACCAACATCAAAAACAATTAGTTCTGATAAAAGTGCATCATGTTATGACCGAATGAATGCAATAGAAATCAGAAAAAAAATATTTTCCTAAATCTTACTCCAAGTTCTTCACCAACTATTCAATTCCATTTTATCTGCAATTTTAACTTTCCAAGCCCACTGTTTAATGGAAGTCTGTAAAGGTTTGTTTTGAACATTTAAAAAAAAACAACATATTTAAGGAAAAAAAGTCTAAAATGTTGTTGACGTTTTTTCTCCAAACACGAAAATGCACAACCAAACAAATGCATCTATATAAATAATGTTTGCAACGCACTATAATTGGTAACGGTATATTGCATTTGAGCCTGATGTTTGTAACTCTCATATGTCAAATCTACCGAATTGATTTGAATTATTTTCTATGTCTATGGACAATCTTATATGGATTAGTCTATGACTACTCTACTATGGACTATTGCTTTGACTAGTTTTTGGATTAGTCTATGTTCTATTCTTTGAACTTGTCCATGTTCTACTGTATGGACTATAGACTACTGTAGACTACTATATGGACTAGTCTATGTATTACTCCACGTCTTCTCTAGTGTCCAGTCTACTGTAGTGTATAGGAACTAGCTTACCGACTAGTCAGGGGATTAGTTTAAGGTCTAATATATTTCTATTCTAGGAATAAATCTATTGAATAGACTAGTCTATTAACCGACCTTTGGTCAAGTCTTTGGACTATACTGCTGCCCAATATAGGGATGACTCTAGTGACTAATTAAGGGACTAGTCTATTGACAAGTTTAGGGAATACATTGGTGACAAATCTATAGACCAGCCTTGGGACTAATCTTTGGATCTTTCTCTGACGTAATCTATGGACTATTTTATTGGCTAGTTTAGGGACTAGTTCATTTACTAGTCTATTAACTAGTGTAGGGATTAGTCTATTCTCTAGTCTATAGACTGGTTTAAAGACTAGTTCATTCACTAGTCTATTGCCTAGTTTAGGGACTACATTATTCACTAGTCTATCGGCGATCTAGTATACAACTAGTCTATTCTTTGAACTAGTCAATGTTCTACTGTATGGAGTATAGACTACTGTAGACTACTATATGGTGTAGTCTATGTTATACTCTATGGACTATTCTCTGGACATAGATTGTATTAATTCCCGACTTCTCTAGTCTACTGTATTGTATAGGAACTAGCTTACCGACTAGTCAGGGGACTAGTTCAAGGTCTAATATCGGTCAAGTCTTTTGACTATTCTGCTGCCTAATCTAGGGATGACTCTAGTGACTAGTTAAGGACCTAGTCTAGTTGATAAGTTTAGAGAATACATTGTTGTCAAATCTATAGGCCAGCCTTGGGACTAATCTTTGGATATTTCATTGGCGTAATCTATGGACTATTCTATTGGCTACTTAGAGACTAGTTTCATTTACTAGTCTATTGACTAGTGTAGAGATTAGTCTATTCACTAGTATTTTGACTAGTTTATAGACTAGTTCATTCACTAGTTTAGGACTACAGTTTAGTTTAGGGACTATACTATTCACTAGTCTATTGAGTACATTAGGGACCCATTGAGTAGTCAAAGATCGAGTAGATACACTAGTTTATGGTCTAGTTAATGGACGATGCTATTTGTTATTATATGGATTAGCCTATTTACTAGTCTATAAACTATTCTATGATATAGTTATTTATTTATTCTATGGACTAGTCTATGGACCATTCTACAGATTAGTATATGGTCCTGTCTGGAGTGAAGTACTCTATGCACTAGTTTATACTGTTTTTTGTTATCAAAAGGTGTTGAAAAAAGTACAATCGTACTAAATTGGTCATCCTCGATGTAGGGTATTCTATAGCCGAGCTGCATGAACTTTACTTTCTTACTTGTTTTATTTTGTATATTTGGATAGAAGTGGAATGAAAACAACAACAAAAAAGGTACCCCACTCACCTAACTCACTAATAACAACAACAACAGCAGTGGAAAAACAAGATGACAAACGGACAAGACGAAGAAAAGTGAGAGTATGTAGTTTGCAACTATGTACATTTGTATGTAGTTAAATGTAAATATGTATACACAACTTATATACAAACAATCTATACATACATTTGTACTTACTCTCTATACTTTAAATAAATTAATGTAAGCTTTATCAAACCAACAACAAAAAAACAATACATACAAACAAACCTACAATTGATATAACAAAACAAACAAATAGAAAAAAGCTTCTCTTTTTTTATTTAACCACTGTGTTTGTTATGATGATGATAATAATGACGATGATTTTTCCTTTTAATTATTTAAATAAACATTTGCAAATTTTTTAAATAAAAGTTTAATGAAATTATTTCAAAATTTTATTATTTATGTACTTCACTTTTCACTGTACCACACTTTAGTAATAATTAAACATTATACATAAAATATGTATTTTATTTTTCTTTTATAATTTATAATTTATATTATATATTTTTGTTTTATAATTTAAACAAATATTGTTTAATTTTGTGTGTTTGAATATTGTTTGTTTTTATTATGAGAAATAAACTTTTCTGTAATCATTCTAGCGTTTAATTATTATTTTTAAAATAGTTTTTTTTTTTAAATTTTTATTAATATTTTTTATTTTCTTAATACACGTTATTATTTGTTTGCGTATGCTTCCTGTCAAGGTTTATTGCGTTTTAAAACAGAAAAGTCCAATACATTGCAAAAAATGTATTTCAGCTTGTTGTTGGTTGTATCACACAATATGTATGTATGTGCCCACCATACCTACTCTACTCTTTGCTACACACCATCAAAACAAAACAGTGGGATGGATGGTTGGATGTGGATATACGAAGTATGTTTGTTGGTGTGCATTGTTGTTGCTTCTAAAAATTTTGACATAGGAGGCCTTAATGTACTTAAACTTGTACATTTGGGGAGAAAATATAAATGGTATTAGTATGTGCGAACATTTTAAATTAGTTAGCTAGTTAGTTAATTAGTTAGTTAGTTAGTTAGTTAGTTAGTAGTTAGTGTAGTTAGTTAGTAGTTAGTTAGTTAGTTAGTTAGTTAGTTAGTTAGTTAGTTAGTTAGTAGTAGTTAGTTAGTTAGTAGTTAGTAGTAGTAGTAGTTAGTTAGTTAGTTAGTAGTTAGTTATAGTTAGTTAGTTAGTTAGTTAGTTAGTTAGTTAGTTAGTTAGTTAGTTAGTTAGTAGTAGTTAGTTAGTTAGTTAGTAGTTAGTTAGTTAGTTCGTTAGTTAGTTAGTTCGTTAGTTAGTTAGTAGTTAGTTAGTTAGTTAGTTAGTTAGTTAGTGTAGTTAGTAGTTAGTTAGTAGTTAGTTAGTTAGTTAGTTAGTTAGTTAGTAGTAGTTAGTAGTTAGTTAGTTAGTTAGTTAGTTAGTAGTTAGTTAGTTAGTAGTTAGTTAGTTAGTTAGTTAGTTAGTTAGTTAGTTAGTTAGTTAGTTAGTTAGTAGTTAGTTAGTTAGTTAGTTAGTTAGTTAGTTAGTTAGTTAGTTTAGTTAGTTAGTAGTTAGTTAGTTAGTTAGTTAGTTAGTTAGTTGTAGTTAGTTAGGTTAGTTAGTTAGTTAGTTAGTTAGTTAGTTAGTTAGTTAGTTAGTTAGTTAGTTAGTTAGTTAGTTAGTTAGTTAGTTAGTTAGTTAGTTAGTTAGTTAGTTAGTTAGTTAGTTAGTTAGTTAGTTAGTTAGTTAGTTAGTTAGTTAGTTAGTTAGTTAGTTAGTTAGTTAGTTAGTTAGTTAGTTAGTTAGTTAGTTAGTTAGTTAGTTAGTAGTTAGTTAGTTAGTTAGTTAGTTAGTTAGTTAGTTAGTTAGTTAGTTAGTTAGTTAGTTAGTTAGTTAGTTAGTTAGTTAGTTAGTTAGTTAGTTAGTTAGTTAGTTAGTTAGTTAGTTAGTTAGTTAGTAGTTAGTTAGTTAGTTAGTTAGTTAGTTAGTTAGTTAGTTAGTTAGTTAGTTAGTTAGTTAGTTAGTTAGTTAGTTAGTTAGTTAGTTAGTTAGTTAGTTAGTTAGTTAGTTAGTTAGTTAGTTAGTTAGTTAGTTAGTTAGTTAGTTAGTTAGTTAGTTAGTTAGTTAGTTAGTTAGTTAGTTAGTTAGTTAGTTAGTTAGTTAGTTAGTTAGTAGTAGTTAGTTAGTTAGTTAGTTAGTAGTTAGTTAGTTAGTTAGTTAGTTAGTTAGTTAGTTAGTTAGTTAGTTAGTTAGTTAGTTAGTTAGTTAGTTCGTTAGTTAGTTAGTTAGTTAGTTAGTTAGTTAGTTAGTTAGTTAGTTAGTTAGTTAGTTAGTTAGTTAGTTAGTTAGTTAGTTAGTTAGTTAGTTAGTAGTAGTTAGTTAGTTAGTTAGTTAGTTAGTTAGTTAGTTAGTTAGTTAGTTAGTTAGTAGTTAGTTAGTTAGTTAGTAGTTAGTTAGTTAGTTAGTTAGTAGTTAGTTAGTTAGTAGTTAGTTAGTTAGTTAGTTAGTTAGTTAGTTAGTTAGTTAGTTAGTTAGTTAGTTAGTTAGTTAGTTAGTTAGTTAGTTAGTTAGTTAGTTAGTTAGTTAGTTAGTTAGTTAGTTAGTTAGTTAGTTAGTTAGTTAGTTAGTTAGTTAGTTAGTTAGTTAGTTAGTTAGTTAGTTAGTTAGTTAGTTAGTTAGTTAGTTAGTTAGTTAGTTAGTTAGTTAGTAGTTAGTTAGTTAGTTAGTTAGTTAGTTAGTTAGTTAGTTAGTTAGTTAGTTAGTTAGTTAGTTAGTTAGTAGTTAGTTAGTTAGTTAGTTAGTTAGTTAGTAGTTAGTTAGTAGTTAGTTAGTTAGTTAGTTAGTAGTATTTAGTTAGTTAGTTAGATAGTTAGTTTTCTTCAGTTTTTACTTAACACTTTAATAGTTGGAATGTGGAATCTTTTTCTCTTTAGGTTGGACGTCCTCGTCGAAGATGCGTTCCAAAATGTCAAGTTTTGGGATGTCGGGTATTTTCCTTTGTATCAAAGAAGTTTCATACTCATGACTTTATTAGTAAAATTGGTGGTTCCTTTGGTTGTATTTTTATTGAAAAGCTAACATTTTAAAGATGAACATTTTAAAAGTACCAATGTCTTCAAATTTGTACCATTTTGGATATTAAATCCATCAACACATCCATTCAGTTACATAGGCATCGTTTATAAACAAAACAATAACATTTTATTACTCTCCTGGCAGAAGAGAGAGTTTGTTTGTTTTTAAATTGCTCGTCTCTTTGATTCTTACTGGAAATTTTTGTTTGGTTTCTATTTATTTATTGCGCGCTCTCTCTTTCTAGCTATCTCTCGAAATATCTTTTGAATATTTTTGTTTTCTTCTTTCTTTTGGATTGTTTTGCTAGTTTTTTTATCGGTTAAATTTTTTTTATTTTTGCAAATGTATCTTTTACTTATGTGTGTATGTGTGAATGTGTTTGCATATTTCGCAGTACGTCAAATTGTTAATTGCATGTTAGGCCTCTGCCAGCAGAGCAAAAGCAACAGCAACGACTAGCAATAATTCAAATTTATTGAATAAAAACTTGTTGTTTTTTTTTTATTAATAGCGGCTTTTTGTAGTTAAACAAGGATGGCTCTGTTTACTAAAATTGTATGCTTCTCGTTTGTTTTGTAAATTATTATTTATTATTCGGCATTTTATTAATTTTAATGTGTTGGTGTAAGAAAATAAGTTGATTTTGTTTTCTCTTTAGTTTTATCTTTTATTCTTTCACTCGCACTTATTGAAATGTGGTAGAAAAGCGCTCTTAGAAATTGTTCATTGTTTTTTTAAAGAGAATTCGTTAATAATTTCGCGGCAATTGTTATTAACGGTAAAAGGTTGCCATGTTAAAAAAACATTATAAATTTCATTAGAGTCTATTTATATACCCTACATTACTACAGTGGGGATGACAAGAATAAACGCATATTACACTGCGTACTGTAGTATAGCATAACTAACTAAATAACTAACTAGCTAAATAACTAACTAGCTAAATAACTAACTAGCTAAATAACTAACTAGCTAAATAACTAACTCACTAACAAATTAACTGAAAGGAAGTAATCGTTCAGACTAGGATATAACGATTAAGTACGATATTGGAGACTACGCAATTGAAATATGAAACACTTTGAGGGCTCACTATGGATCATATATTTTGACTCACACGAACTTCTGTGGCCCTAATTAAAACTTAACTCTTCCTCAGCTGTCACAGACATTATAATATTTGCAGATGAATAGATTAAAGAGACATTACCATTTCCTCTGGTTTCTAAATCTAGAGGATTTTTTCATTAACGGCTGACCAGAATTACTTACTTGTTCTATGGAACCGTTTCTGGTTGTTAGTGACTCAAGTGAACAGGGACAAAGATATGATTTAAGCCCTGATAGTTTTGAGTGGCAATGTAGTTTATTGCTGTAGTGATAATGTGACTTTTCCGGAAATGACTATAGACTATGAAAGGCTTGACTATAGGCTTGAATATAGACTAGAGCACAGAATATAAAAGACTAGACTATAGATCAGATTATAGACTAAACTTTGAATATACTATAGATTGGGCTATAGACTATAGATTTGAATATGACTAGACTATAAACTAGATAATAGACTACACTAAACCATAGACTGGATTATAGACTAGTCTAAAGACTACACTATAGACAAAACCCAAGTCTAGACTGTTGGCAAAACTATAGACTAGTCTATAGATACTACATAATAGACTATAGTAAAACTCTAGACTGGTTTTAAACTCGACTATAGACTAGCTTTTGGACTTAACTATAGAATAGATTATAGACAAGACTATAGACTACAATATTGTCCAGACTATAGACTACAACATTGAAAAGACTACTACTACTATGATTTTTAGAATATGGCTAATTTTGATTCTTAGTTATTTGTAAATTAGAAACTTACCTTACTAAATAATTGTTTCGAAATTAAAAAATTTAAATTTCTCTTGAATTGTGTTAAGGAATCTGATTGGCTTTTTTTGTAATATTTTTTATTAGGCAAAGTGAAAAGAAAGCTTTTTTTTGCAAGTCTAATTCATGAATATATATTGTATATGTATGAATGAATGAATGATGAGTGTTAATTACTATATATAACATCTCAGACCTTTAAGAATGAGATTTAGAATAGCTTCAAAATAAAAACATTACAGTAAAGAAAACAATATGTGATAAGAATAATTGACGACTTTTGCGTCTATACTTGAAAAATATGAATCAATTAATCACGACAGCTATTCTTTCTTTTCAGCTGACTTATCTTCTTCCTCCTTCTTGACTTCGGCCGAGGAATCCTTAGTTTTAGAGCTGGTGGGCGAGGACATGGTAGCACCAGCTGGTAGAGCTTTCTCCAAAGCCTTAACAAACTCCTCCAAATTACCGGAATAGGCGGCGGCCACAGCTTCGGGGGTAAGTTCAAATTGTGAGACTACGGGACCCAATTGAGCCGACTGCAAGGCATTCGAAAATAGCGAGAGGGCCTGTTGGAATTGAGGTGAAGCTATGGTGTCTTTAATCTGTTGCTTTTTATCCTCATCGGCATCTTCAGTCTCGGGCAGGTGAACGGATAGAGTATTGACACGCTCGGGATCGGATATGAGATCGTTGACAATTTCGGAACCAGCCAAAGCGGATGATAGATCAATGTTGAGTGAACGACCGGAGCCAGCTTCGGGTGAGAGGTTGGATAAGTAGGATTGGAATGCATTGGTGGGTGTGAAAATATTAGATGTTGATGATTTCTTACCACCAGCTGTTGAATTACCGGAACCAGCGCTGCTGCCACCACTATTGTCGGCACTTGAAGAGCCACCACTCTTGCTGCCTTTAGCCTTTGGAGCTGAAGGGGTACGAGGGGCGGAGGAAGTATTCTCAGGGGTTAAAAGGCCACCAGCAGAGCTAGTGCTGGTGCGATTGGGTGTACGAGAATTGTCCGAAGAGCGGCTATTAAAAGTAACAAATTAATAAATATATAAAAATCTTGTTAAAGAACCTACTTCATGGAACCCAACAAAGAGCTAAGACCACCCATTTGTCCTACGCCACCAAACAGCTGCATTAATTGTTGCTGTGACATGTTATTTAACATGTACTGCAAATCACCACCATCCTGGCCGCCTCGAGTGGCCGAAGGAGGATTATTCATAATTTCATTAACACGACGGCACAATTCTTCATCTTTGTCGGTTTTGGTTTCCTGCATCCAGAAGAACATACGACGACTGGAGGTCTTGAATTTCAAAACATAAACACGACCAGTCTTGCACTGTTCCACACGTTTAAACTCAAAATCATCAGGAAATACAATCAAATCATCTTCAACCTTTAATACGGAACAAAAAAAACTTAACACTTGAAGCAGTTAGTTCTAAAATTAGCAACTCACCTTGCCGGTAGTGCGATCCTTCCAACAGAAATGCATTAAGCCATCATCACTTTGCGTTAAATATACTAAACCTTTGCGTGTATCGGGATGCACCATCTTGCCTATTAAATTCATTCTTCCGGCACGAAATTCCACCAAATTGGAACCACTGCCACCGCTACTACTAAGACCACTTTGACGCCCAAACATTTTGCTATTTTTTTTTTAATATGACTCTAAAATAACGAGAAAATTAATTGATTTGTTATATTTTGCAGCGTAATTTATAAACCTTTTTGAAGGCAATTAGTGTTGTTTTGTAGAAATGTTTAATTTATTTTTTGCACAGCTTTGCACAAAAAACTTCTTATAATTTTGAATGACCAGCAGTTTTCAGCACACTGCGCCGACAAAGAGGAGCGGCGACGGCGTCTGAAACTAAAAATTTCGGCGGCGGCTTAAAATCGACTGTAAGCCCACTAAGTTTTCAGAGTTGTTTTGAAAAAAAAAAAAAAAAAATGGAATCCGAGTGATTAAAAAGTGGGCCTTTTATGTAACTATTTTAAAAATCTTTATTTTTAAAGTTGTCATATATTAAATCGGGAATTATTACATTTTCTATAATATTGAACATAGAAATATGAGTCATGAGTAAATAAAGGTACTTTTTCGAAAATCTCTAGAACAGTATTTTTCTTACTTATTCGTTCTTTAACTGGTACTTTTTTGTTTTTATGTAATATTGAACCTAGACTCATATTTAAAGCCCCATGTACACGAGCACATAAGTAATATGATCTGTCAAAATTTTGTGTATAAAGCGACACGGCCACACATCAAATTTGTTTGACTCAAACGGTAAGTTTTTTGATTGTGTTAGTGAAAAAACTCACATGTATATGTGCGGTGTGAGTTTTTTACTAACACAATCAAAAAACTTACCGTTTGAGTCAAACAATTTGATGTGTCGCCATGGCGCTGAAGAGTACGGATGGGATCGTCTAAACCATAACACATTGAGAGAAAATACGGATGCAAAATTTGACAGTGAGCCATACCACTTCATTTTTTTGAAATGATTCAATAAACAAGCAAGTCGCATTAGATCAGGGATGTAATTTTGTGTAAACACATACAAAAAAGTAAAACAGCTATTTCCATCTTAATTTGTTTTTTTTATACCAAAAAGTATAAATTATACGACTTTTATTCTCTTTTTTGTCATACGGATGGAATTTCACTTTACTATTTCATTCGACTTTACATACATAAAGTGTGATAGTGTAAAGGGCCCTTAAAAGGAAACATTTTGGTAATTTTTTTTTTTTTTTCAAAAAGTACATTTTGGATTTTCTATAAAGCAGTATGGTCACACGTCAAAATTTTGATTAAAATTATATGTGTATGCGGTTTATGCTTCATCTGCTTCAATAATTGCTAAACAAATATTGATAAAAGTTTTGACGTGTGGCCATACGGATTTACATTAAACCTAGAAATATAAATATTAAAATCTCCAGAAAATTATTTTTCGTTCTTTAATTGGTACTTTTTGGAAGAAAATGTAAAAGAAATTTAAAAGTTATTTTATTAGCAAAAAAATAATAGCTGGATTACAACGATTTATGATTTCAAGCAAAAAGTAGCGTTTTTTAATTTGTTTATCAAAGAGCAGCACTGTTTTATTAAACTAACTTGGCGGCACTTTCTAACTTGCATTCGTGAGAAATTTTCTCTCGTCTTCAGCAGCACACACTTCATTTGTCGGATTTTTTTGTGAAAATAATTGTCATTTTTCATTGAAAATTTCAATTATTTATTAATAATTTTGTGATATTTCTACTAATTAAACTGTGTTTCGAAGAAATTCAGCAAAAATTCCTAGGAATTTCAAGGAAATATTCACGAAAATCAAGCTGGAAAAAATTGGCAAATAGGTAATTTTTTTGTGTTCGTCTACAACAACTACAATTTGAATTAACGAAGTCATTGTATGAAGAAAAAAGGTGAGTAGTGACGAAAAAGAAAAAAAAGTAGCACAAAAAATATGAAGATAAATGCAATAACAAAAAAACAAGTTTTCAGTTTTTTACATATATAAAGGCTTTTAAAAAAAATTAAATAAATATTTCTTTTGTTTTCATTTGCAGGCTTTGTGTTTCATTAAATAGAAAAGTGTGTGTGTGTTTTTAACATATATAATATATAACCCCCAAAAATCTTTTGAAAATAATTTCACTCGTGTTTTTTTGTGTGCAAATTCTCCAACAAAAAAGGGTAAAAAATTTAAGAGTTTTTTAAGTTTTCGTTTAAAGAAAAGAGAGAAAAAAACAGCAGTTTGTGTATTTTAAGAGCAAGATTTAATTGAAACGGAAAAAAGTGACAACGCAACAAAATAAAGAAGAAAGAAAGCAAGCAACAAAAACAACCAGCTGAACAAAACGAACGAATTTAAGTAAAGTGAAAAATAAAACAATAAAACAAATATTGGACAACAAATTCGAAAGGAAAACAAAAACAAAAAGGTGCGTAACAAAATGGTAAAAAAAAACCTAACTGAAAAAAATGTTATATATAAAATGATGCTCCAAAATGGGTTCCATAACCAGCCAGCCTTGTATTTTTATTTACTGACGAAGTAAAGCGCTTATATACTTGTGTACATACATATGCATAACTTGTATTTTGTTTTTTTTTTTTTTTTTTTGTTAAATTTCTCTAAATATTATATGTAGATTTTTTTGTTGGTTTTTTATTTTAAAGCCACGCCATTACTAGCGAGGAGCCTAGTATTTTAAATTTAAAAAGTATCTATACAATTTAAGTTTTTTGGTGTTTTTGTTGTGTGTTTTGAATTTATAATTTCTTAAGTTTTTTATATAATTGCACTTACATACTGTTTGTGTTAATTTTTCTTGCCTTCTGTCATATTTTTTTCATATTTATGGTCAATTAATACATTTTTATTGTATTGATGAAATAATTCAGCTGCTAAATTAGTTTTGTGTATGTATTTTATTAAATGTCATAGCATTGTTTAACAGTTTGAATATTTAAATGGCATGTTTAAGCTTTTAACCAAACTTTTCTGCATTATTATAAAAAATTTATTGAGTTTTAAATACTCCCGAAAAAGTTAACTTTCAAGCCTTTGGGACTGTGTGAAAAAGTGAAAAACTGACGGAGTTACTACAAGGTATATTTTGTTATTATTTCTGGCATTCTGGCACGTTTATACGGCATATAGGGAAAATCTTTAAATATAAATATCCATTAGCATCGAAAAAAATCGATATCGAACAAAATGTCATGCAGGTTCAGTTACTATTTTTACTGAACATTGCTTGTTTCTTTTACTGGTAACACACTTACATACATCAGTATTTAAAAATGATTTCTATTAACTTTCTTATTCAGTTCCAATTCTGTTTTGTTACTTAAAGTTCTATTTCAATTCTAGTTTATTCATGTATACTTTAATTATTCCCTTCACCTTCGTGAGAAGGGTCTGTTTGTCCGCATGGTTGTTTTAAACAATTTTCTGCAGGCCTCAGAAAAGGATCCAAATTTGTTCAGACATGTTTTCAAAAGGTTTTTCTAGTTCCGTGGTTCTAGTTTAGTAGTAGATCTCTTCTAGTTCAGTTCTACTTCATTTTATTTAGTTCTAGTTCAGTTCAGTTCTAGTTCAGTTCTAGTTCAGTTCTAGTTCAGTTCTAGTTCAGTTCTAGTTCAGTTCTAGTTCAGTTCTAGTTCAGTTCTAGTTCAGTTCTAGTTCAATTCTAGTTCAGTTCTAGTTCAGTTCTTGTTCAGTTCTAGTTCAGTTCTAGTTCAGATCTAGTTCAGTTCTAGTTCAGTTCTAGTTCAGTTCTAGTTCAGTTCTAGTTCAGTTCTAGTTCAGTTCTAGTTCAGTTCTAGTTCAGTTCTAGTTCAGTTCTAGTTCAGTTCTAGTTCAGTTCTAGTTCAGTTCTAGTTCAGTTCTAGTTCAGTTCTAGTTCAGTTCTAGTTCAGTTCTAGTTCAGTTCTAGTTCAGTTCTAGTTCAGTTCTAGTTCAGTTCTAGTTCAGTTCTAGTTCAGTTCTAGTTCAGTTCTAGTTCAGTTCTAGTTCAGTTCTAGTTCAGTTCTAGTTCAGTTCTAGTTCAGTTCTAGTTCAGTTCTAGTTCAGTTCTAGTTCAGTTCTAGTTCAGTTCTAGTTCAGTTCTAGTTCAGTTCTAGTTCAGTTCTAGTTCAGTTCTAGTTCAGTTCTAGTTCAGTTCTAGTTCAGTTCTAGTTCAGTTCTAGTTCAGTTCTAGTTCTAGTTCTAGTTCAGTTCTAGTTCAGTTCCAGTTCAGTTCATGTTCAGCTCTAGTTCAGTTCAATTGTAGTTTAAATCTAAAATTATTATTCTAGAATCTGGAATTCCACAAGAAATATCAATTAAAACCGCATCGTACAAAATGTTCGTGTTGTTATCACGAAGACTTGCGATAATTTTTAAATCTAATTTAGCTTTATTCATATAAATTATATATTTCAACTGAAAACTACTTATTTTTATATAAGCCTAGAGTTAATTACTATTATGTCTCAACCACAAATTGTATGCATCACCAATTACACATTAAAAATGCGTGTATACATACATACAATTAATTAAACAAGGTTATACAATTAGAGAAAGAAAAATAAAAACTAAAAATTAGTGGTATTCACTACATACACAACACTAATCAGCCATAGAGTAGAAAATTTTCCTTATGGCCAAAACTTGATGAAAAAGAACCTAAAGTACTTATTGGACTGGATAGGTGTAGTCTTAGGACTCTGATAGGGCCATTGTTAGCAAAGGGTACATGTTTGAACTAGCACTGAACTAGAACTGAACTAGAACTGAACTAGAACTGAACTAGAACTGAACTAGAACTGAACTAGAACTGAACTAGAACTGACTAGAACTGAACTAGAACTGAACTAGAACTGAACTAGAACTGAACTAGAACTGAACTAGAACTGAACTAGAACTGAACTAGAACTGAACTAGAACTGAACTAGAACTGAACTAGAACTGAACTAGAACTGAACTAGAACTGAACTAGAACTGAACTAGAACTGAACTAGAACTGAACTAGAACTGAACTAGAACTGAACTAGAACTGAACTAGAACTGAACTAGAACTGAACTAGAACTGAACTAGAACTGAACTAGAAACTGAACTAGAACTGAACTAGAACTGAACTAGAACTGAACTAGAACTGAACTAGAACTGAACTAGAACTGAACTAGAACTGAACTAGAACTGAACTAGAAACTGAACTAGAACTGAACTAGAACTGAACTAGAACTGAACTAGAACTGAACTAGAACTGAACTAGAACTGAACTAGAACTGAACTAGAACTGAACTAGAACTGAACTAGAACTGAACTAGAACTGAACTAGAACTGAACTAGAACTGAACTAGAACTGAACTAGAACTGAACTAGAACTGAACTAGAACTGAACTAGAACTGAACTAGAACTGAACTAGAACTGAACTAGAACTGAACTAGAACTGAACTAGAACTGAACTAGAACTGAACTAGAACTGAACTAGAACTGAACTAGAACTGAACTAGAACTGAACTAGAACTGAACTAGAACTGAACTAGAACTGAACTAGAACTGAACTAGAACTGAACTAGAACTGAACTAGAACTGAACTAGAACTGAACTAGAACTGAACTAGAACTGAACTAGAACTGAACTAGAACTGAACTAGAACTGAACTAGAACTGAACTAGAACTGAACTAGAACTGAACTAGAACTGAACTAGAACTGAACTAGAACTGAACTAGAACTGAACTAGAACTGAACTAGAACTGAACTAGAACTGAACTAGAACTGAACTAGAACTGAACTAGAACTGAACTAGAACTGAACTAGAACTGAACTAGAACTGAACTAGAACTGAACTAGAACTGAACTAGAACTGAACTAGAACTGAACTAGAACTGAACTAGAACTGAACTAGAACTGAACTAGAAATGAACTAGAAATGAACTAGAACTGAACTAGAACTGAACTAGAACTGAACTAGAACTGAACTAGAACTGAACTAGAACTGAACTAGAACTGAACTAGAACTGAACTAGAACTGAACTAGAACTGAACTAGAACTGAACTAGAACTGAACTAGAACTGAACTAGAACTGAACTAGAACTGAACTAGAACTGAACTAGAACTGAACTAGAACTGAACTAGAACTGAACTAGAACTGAACTAGAACTGAACTAGAACTGAACTAGAACTGAACTAGAACTGAACTAGAAGAACTACTAGAACTGAACTAGAACTGAACTAGAACTGAACTAGAACTGAACTGACTAGAACTAGAACTGAACTAGAACTGAACTAGAACTGAACTAGAACTGAACTAGAACTGAACTAGAACTGAACTAGAACTGAACTAGAACTGAACTAGAACTGAACTGGAACTGAACTGGAATTGAACAAGAAATTTTCAATATATTTTTTTTTTAATTTTTGAAAAAACCAAAAATATGACTACATACATATAATTAAAAAAATATTTTGTTGGTTAAATATAATAACTGCCAGTATTATTTGTATTAGACAGTGCCGAATATTCTCGACTTGGGACAAACAGTGAAGCGTATTATAGTGCGCAATTATAACAACAAAGTAAAATGTTTAAATAATTTATACATATAGTAAAAAATTTCTCTCATAACTCTTAAATGAATGAATAAATTAATTAATTAAATATTTGTCACAATTACTGTAAGTCTTTGCTTGAAAAAAAAAAAACACATTTTTAACAAAATTGTGTTTTTTGAGTTATAAAAATCTAAATATATATAATAATGTAGTTATAAACAGATCATATTTTTACTTGGAACTTTAGTTATTCTAAATATTCTTTTCTTTTTGTCTCTACAGTTTCCGTCTTAATTAAAAGCGAGAGAAAACTACAGCTTTGCAAAAAAAATGGAGATTACACCAGGACGTGCCATGTACAGTCCAGATGAGGAACTTAAACCCTTAAGGCCTCCAAAAACATATCATCCTGAAGCAGCTGCACCATCTTCTAGACTTTCTGTCTATGCGGTTGAATTTGTGCCACGTTACGGAAATGTTATGCCACATAATGTACAAGAACGCTTACAGAAACATCAGAGGCAGTATATACAAAAAAACTATCAACAATACCAACAGCCACAACAACAACAGCAGCCAGCATCATACCAACAACAACAACAACAGCAGCAATCCTATTCCAATGGTTATGGTAATCAACAGCAACAACAATATCAACAATCTACACAAAATATGAATGCTCAAATGGGCTCTATGAATATTTCAACTGTTCAGGATCGTTTACGTAACAGTAATAATGGTGGAGGACGTGGTGGTGGTGGTGGTAGTGGCTATTATCAACAGCAACGTGCCAGTGGTAGTGGTCAACAACAGGATTATCATCAACAAAATAATCATTATCGTTATAATAAAAATCATCACAATCAACAGCAGCAACCTCATCATCATCACCATAATCAAAATCGTTACAGTAATAATCATCACTATCAACAGCAGCAACAACAACAGCAGCAACAATACCAGCAACAGTCGAATGCCTCGGCTGTAGCTGAAAGTGCCAATGATATGGAAAACATTGCTTTGGATTATTTACAAACTGTGATTCAATGTCTTAATCAAAATCCTGGCCAATTCGATAGCATTGCCACACGTTTCATTACCATTTTCGATGGCATGGAGAATAACCACTATGTTTTATCCATAGCCATGGAGGATATATTTGATGAATCTATTAAAAATCCCAATTTCCGTTATATGGGTGCTAAACTGTATAATCTATTGCACATGTTAAATCCCAGCAAGGATTCTTTATTTCATACATTGCTCAAATTCAAACTTGATTTTCATCAGCAACAAGTGCGCGAATATATGCAGAATAAACAAGAAGCCAAGGTACGTGAAACTGCCTTATTTCTGGCGGAACTTTATATGCAGCTAAGAGGTGATGATTCACGCATCTATCTCATTGCTGAGAATATTGTATTCTCATTGAAAGAATTACTTTCTATGGAGGATAATAAGGATAATATACGTTGCATTTGTTTGACTTTGAAATTGGCCGGCTATGATTTGACGGCAGATTGTGCTGCAGAAATGAAAGATATTATTGCTAAACTGGATGCCATTAATTGTCAAAATCCAGGCAAATATCCTTTAGCCAATAATGTAATTTCTCTGCAAAAGAACAATTGGGGACGCAAAGCCATAGGAGCTGATTCTCTGGGCGATCCTGAAACATCAAAACTTCCACAGCCACTGCGTGACAGTGATGATCCGGTATTCTATGGTCCCGATGGACGTGAAATCACCGCCGAAGAATGTGAATTCTTAACTAATGGAGCTGCCGGCACAGCCGCCTCTTCAGACAATGAGGATGATAATGATGATGTTGATTTAGATCCCGAAATGGATGAGGAGACTGAAAGAGATTTTAAACTATTTCTTAAACAAGCTAATAACAAATCATAGGTTATACAACCAATAAACATTTAAAACGAATCATCATCAACAAACCAACCAACCACTAAACGAAATGAAGAACCACAACAACAACAACAACATATTTTTATCATATAAAGAAAACAAAAAAACTAAATATAAAATAAAACCTATAAAAAAACAAAACAAAACTAAATGCTGAAATTACAGTTTGCTTTCAAAATATGCTTAAAAGCACGAAAAATTGTGATGTTTATATAGTCTGCCGTAAAACAGAAAAAAAATTTTTTAAACTTAAATTTATAATAATGTGATATATATTTTTCTCTATTCTAACTATTGTTTTGTTAGCAACATTATCAAGATTATCAAGAAAAAAAAAAGCAAAATCGAATCCCTCAAACAACTACAAATTGTAAAGGAGTTTTTTTTCTCCTGTTTAGTTTTTCATTTTGTTTTTTATTAAATTAAATTTTAAAAAAACATACATTTTTAACTATTATTATCATTTCGTATGCTGTGCATGCTTTAAATTTGTTCCATTTTTTTTATACACATTTTTTTTTTAATTATATATATATATGTAAAGACTTTTTTTTTAAAAAAATTTTCTCATTTAATTATAGAAAAATATATATATGTATGTAACAATAAAAAAAACTATTGCAAAATAATAATAAAAAAAATATACAAATAGAGTTCCTCAACAATTTATTTAAAAAAAAGAAAAGAAAATATATATTTTTTTATTTAATTTCTTTTTTTTTTCTCAATCACTCTTGTTTCATTTAATTAAGTTTATTATAATAACGCGCTTTTTGGCTGTTTTATTTTCTTAGCATTTAATTTTTTGTTTTATTTGTATATTTTTTTTTTCCTTAAATATTTTAGCTCAACTTATTAAAAAAAAAAAAACAAATACAAACTGTAATTTCAGCTTTCTTTTTTATAGTTTTCAACGAATTCTATTTAATTCAAACTAAATTATTAATGTTAAATCTTAAACGAAAAAAAAAACAAAGAAAAAAAATTAATAAAAAATTATATAAGTAACATAAATAAAATAGTTGTACTAGCCTTAAACAAATTAAACCAGATTTTGCAAAAACAACAAAATCTACACTATTCAGCTAACAATTAAACATTTTTTTTTAGTATAGATTTTGAAAATCCCACAAATTATTGCTCAAGTCTTTTTTGTTTGTTTAATAGATTTTCAAAATCATTTGGTTTTTTTATAAACAAGCTAAATTATTGCTGAATAATTAAACTTTTTAAAAATTTAGCAAAATTTTGCAACAAATTATTTTAAAAATTTTCAGTTTTGTAAGTTTCAATTTGAAAACTACAATCCAACTGCAGGCATGAAAAAATCACTTATGATAAGTAGTTCATATAGTAGTCAGAAGATTAGTCTGTAGGCTATAGTCCAATCTATAGTCTAGCATAAAGACTAGACTATAGTCTTGTCTATAGTTTATAGCCAAGTCTATTAGTCTACAGACTAGTCCATAGACTATAGACTAGACTATAGATTAGACTAGACTATAGATTAGACTAGACTATAGATTAGACTATAGACTATACTATATATAGTCTAGACTATACTATATAGTCTAGACTATACTATATATAGTCTAGACTATAGACTATAGACTAGACTATAGACTAGACTATAGACTAGACTATAGACTAGACTATAGACTAGACTATAGACTAGACTATAGACTAGACTATAGACTAGACTATAGACTATACTATAGTCTAGACTATAGACTAGACTATAGACTAGACTATAGACTAGACTATAGACTAGACTATAGACTAGACTATAGACTAGACTATAGACTAGACTATAGACTAGACTATAGACTAGACTATAGACTAGACTATAGACTAGACTATAGACTAGACTATAGACTAGACTATAGACTAGACTATAGACTAGACTATAGACTAGACTATAGACTAGACTATAGACTAGATTATAGACTAGACTATAGACTAGACTATAGACTAGACTATAGACTAGACTATAGACTAGACTATAGACTAGACTATAGACTAGACTATAGACTAGACTATAGACTAGACTATAGACTAGACTATAGACTAGACTATAGACTAGACTATAGACTAGACTATAGACTAGACTATAGACTGGACTATAGACTAGACTATAGACTAGACTAGACTGTAGACTAGACTAGACTAGACTATAGACTAGACTATAGACTAGACTATAGACTAGACTATAGACTAGACTATAGACTAGACTATAGACTAGACTATAGACTAGACTATAGACTAGACTATAGACTAGACTATAGACTAGACTATAGACTAGAAAATACTATATACTAGACTATAGACTAGACTATAGACTAGACTATAGACTAGACTATAGACTAGACTATAGACTAGACTATAGACTAGACTATAGACTAGACTATAGACTAGACTATAGACTAGACTATAGACTAGACTATAGACTAGACTATAGACTAGACTATAGACTAGACTATATACTAGACTATAGACTAGACTATAGACTAGACTATAGAATAGACTATAGAATAGACTATAGACTAGACTATAGACTAGACTATAGACTAGACTATAGACTAGACTATAGACTAGACTATAGACTAGACTATAAACTAGACTATAGACTAGACTAGACTCTAGATTAGACTATAGACTAGACTCTAGACTAGACTATAGACTAGACTCTAGACTAGACTATAGACTAGACTATAGACTAGACTATAGACTAGACTATAGACTAGACTATAGACTAGACTATAGACTAGACTATAGACTTGACTATAGACTAGACTAGACTATAGACTAGACTATAGACTAGACTATAGACTAGACTATAGACTAGACTATAGACTAGACTATAGACTAGACTATAGACTAGCCTATAGACTAGACTATAGACTAGCCTATAGACTAGACTAGACTATAGACTTGACTAGAGACCAGACTAGACTAAAGACTAGACTAGAGACTTGACTAGACTACAGACTAGTCTTTAGCTCAGTATCCATAATCTAGTTTATAGCCTATTCTATTCTATCGTATAGTCTAGTCTATAGTCTTGTCTACAGACTAATCTATAGTCTTGTTAATAGACTATTTTATAGTCTAGTCTACAGACTAGCCTATAGTCGAGTCTATAGACTCCTAGTCTATAGACTATTCCATAATCTAGTCTTTAGCCTAGTCTTCAGTTTAGTCTATAGTCTAGTCCATAGACTAGTCTATAGTCTATTCTATAGTCTAGTCTATAGTCTAGACTAGAGTTTAGTTTATAGTCTTGGCTATATACTAGTCTATCGTATTGTCTATAGAATATTCTGCAGTCTATGGTGTAGCCTACAGTCTAGTCTATAGCCTAGTCTTCAGTTTAGTCTATAGTCTAGTCCATAGCCTAGTCTGTAGCCTAGTATATAGACTAGTCCATAGCGTAGTCTATAGACTAGTCCATAGCCTAGTCTATAGACTAGTCTATAATCTAGTCTATAGACTAGTCTATAATCTAGTCTATAGACTAGTCTATAATCTAGTCTATAGACTAGTCTATAATCTAGTCTATAGACTAGTCTATAATCTAGTCTATAGACTAGTCTATAATCTAGTCTATAGACTAGTCTATAATCTAGTCTATAGACTAGTCCATAGCCTAGTCTATAGACTAGTCTATAATCTAGTCTATAGACTAGTCTATAATCTAGTCTATATACTAGTCTATCGTAGAGTGTATAGTCTATTGTATAGTCTAGTCTATTCTATAGTGTGGTCTATAGTCTATTCTATAGTCTATTCTGTAGTCTATAGTATATTCTATAGTCTACTGTCTAGTCTATACGAATTCACTATTCGAATTTTCTCCTAAAATTTGGTAAATTTGATATTCTGCATTTCGTTATTCAGCCCTATTCTGCATATCGAATCGAATCGAAATTTTCTCTGTTTAGCAACTTTGATCACTAAGTCACTAAAATCACAACTTACAAAAACGTAGCTACGATTTTACGATTCCGTTTCTTTATATATTCCAATAATCTTTATATCGAAGCGTAATTGAATGCGTTAACGTAATCGGTGATGATCAGAACATTCTGACACATTACCAACTTAACCTGCAACTAACGACCATATTGGAAGAGTTCAATGATAAAGCAGGAAAAGTCTCAACACTTTTGTAGGAGTTGTTAGAACCTTCACCATTCTCGTTGTTAAGGAAAGTCTAACACGTTGTGATCTAAGCAATCTATTAGGATTTTTTAAAGGAATTGGTGGGCTGTTATGGTGGGATCGTGTGATTTTCACAATTTGTATTGGTCACCGAATGCAACTCTTTAATCTCTTGATTAGACTATGAACTTGTCTATTATCTAGTCTGTGGACTAGACTATTGACAAGTCTGTAGACTAGTATACTAACTAGCCTATTGATTAGTCTGTGTACTAGATGGTTGGACTATTGACTGGCCTATAGAATAGTTTATTAACTGGAGTAGGGACTATCCTATTAAATAGCTTATGGACTAATCTGTGGACTAGTCTTCGAACTATTCTAATCGAATCTCTAGACTATTGACATATCTATGACTATTCTATTGACAATTCTATTGTATAATCAATTTACTAGACTATCGACTAGTCTATTATTAGTCTATGAACCATGGACTAGTCGACTAGTCAAATCTATTAACTGTAGACTACTCCAAACTTTTGCGTATAAAATGAAAAGTTTTACACAAAATGGAGTTAGTAGTAATAAAATTGTTACATTTCTTAACGATTTTGATTTCGTATTGAAAGCAAATTTCTTAGAAAAGATACACTAACGAAGTATTTTTAACTTTTCACACAAATTAGCTGCTAGTACAATTATAATTTTTAATAATTTAGCTTGAATTATTTGTGGTTTTCATTAAAAATAAAAACAAATTTAGGCTGTTTTTGTATAAGAAAAAAAAAACAAACATAATTTCCAATTGTTTAATAAACACATTTCGTATTATAAAGAGCTGTTTTATATTGTCCCCTTAAAATGCATGTTTTATTATTATTATCTTTAAATAAACATTAATATTACATTCAGCAACACTACTTAAATTTAGTTTTACATAAAATTTATTTAAAAACTTAAATTCTTTTATTAATTTGGTTAAAAAAAAAACGAAACTATAATAACACGGTGAGAAATTGTGTTTTTATTTATTTACAGCAATTGCTTTCAATTTCCTTTTTTTAATATAATTAAATTTTTGTATTTGATTTTTTTTGTTTAAATTTAGCTTGTAACTACTATTGTCCTTAAACATTTTAATATTTTGTGTTTTAATTTGTAATTTGTTTCTTTTGTCAAGACATTTTTATCATTAGATTGTAGTTTATTATTATTATTAATAACATTTCGTCAAGAATTTATTAAATATAACGATGAAAAGCCTCCACTTGTTCTCTATTGTATAACGTTTATTAACAAACGTCATAAACGTAATTTTTTTAAAATTGTAATCTTTATTATTAATACATTACATATGTACGTATATTTTTGTGAACTTCGTAAAATGTTCTGTGAATGAAAATATGAAATTATATATATTTAGAAATACATGTTACATTAAAATGATAAACGATAATTAAAAAAAATATTTGTATGTTTTGCTTTTAGCAAGAATAGGTTATGGCTAGTGTAGTTCTGATCATTTGTAGAACTAAACACTTTTCTAAATATGATAATAATAGTCTGTATTTAACTTAACTTCTCTGAACTTCGATTACTTTCATAATATAAGGAGATCAGCATGAATTTGTTGATCATATCCTCAAATCTAATGACTGTGGCTTAATCTATGGGAAAGTCTATTGACTATTTTATGGAATAGTCATTTAACTACTCTATGGACTAGAATATTGACCACTCTATGAATTAGATTACTATATTGGAATAGTCTTGTCTCGTCTTTAGAATCTTATATAATTTCTGGACTATTCAAAAGATTAGTACCTTGTGTAATATATGGACCAGTTTATTGAATAATATATCAACTAGTCTATGAATTAAACTCTGGACTAGTCCATTAACTAGACTGTGAACTAGTTTATAGACAATCTATTGACTATTCTATTACCCAGTCTATTGTCTAATGTATGAACTAGTCTCTTCATTGCATGTCTATTGACAAGTATATGAAATAGACTATGGACTAATATATTGCCAAATTCTTTGGACTATTCTTTTGACTAGTCACTGGCTCGTCTAAGAACTACATATAATATGGACTAGACTACAAACAAGAATGTAAACTAGTCAGTAAACTAGTTTATAAACTATGGCAGTTCTGCACAATCTACTCTGGATTTCAATAGCCTAGGCCCTAGGCTAAGTAGTTCGTAGACTAGTCAATAGACTAGTGAATAGACTAACCAATAGACTAGTTCTTAGATTAGTCAAGAGAAAAGTCAAACGATTAGTCCATACAACTGACAAATTTATAAAGTGGACTATAGACTAGTTCATAGACCAGTCTGTAAAATAGTCAATAGACCATTCCATAGATAGAGCAATAGACTAATCAGACTAGATAGTCTAAATAGTCCACAGACTAGTGTATAGCCTAGTTTATGGACAAATAAATATAGACTAGTTATTAGACTTATCCATGTACTAGACAATAGACTAATCCATAGACTAATCCATAGGCTATTCCAAATGGAATTGTTTCTTACGATTCCGGTTTTTGTTGGAATTCTATAATGCGATCGTTGCGTAATTGAATGCGTGAACGTCATCGAAATGCAGAATAGGGATGATATTCTGTTTCCATTATGCTACACCGATGACGTATCCTGCTCCTGATAAGCAAGCCTGCGAGTGTCGTCTCAGTTATAATATACTACGAGATGTACCTTTTCATCGTTAATAGACTTTAGAGTCAGTCAATAAATTAGTCAATGATGCAGTCAAAAGACTACTCCAACCTATGTATATACTAATAGACTTATCCATAGACTAATTCATAAACTAGTCAACGAAACGTTCATAGACTAGTACATAGGTTAGTTCATAGACTAGTACATAGATTAGTTCCTATAATAGTACATAGATTAGTTCCTATACTAGTACATAGACTCGTCAATAGAGTAGTCTACAGACTAGTCAATAGACTAGTGAACAGACTAGTGCATAGTCCATATAAGCTAATCCATAGACTATCCAACAGACTATTTAATAGACCAGTTATAAACTAGTCTATATTGGCTAGTCTATAGACGAGTCGATAGACTATTCTATATATGTATTAGTCAATAGACTAGTCCATAAGCTAGTCAATAGACCATTCCATAAACTAGTTCATACATTACTCAATAGGTTAGTCCATATTTCGGACTAATATAGTCTGTTTATCAGTCCATAGACTAGACCATAAACTAGTCGTAGACTAATCAATAGACTATTCTATAGATTTGTCAATAGACTAGTCCATAGGCTGGTAGACTTGTCAATAGACTAGTCCACAGATTAGTAAATAAACTAGTCCATAGACTAGTCAATGGACTAGACAATAGACTAGTCCGTATACTAGTCCATATACTAACAAATGAACTGGCCCATATACTTACTAGGCATTGACTACTCCATAGACTAGTCAATATACTAGATAAAAGACTATTCCATATACATACTTATTAACTAGTTCATAGATTAGTCATTAGAAACGTCTATAGATTATTTAGTCGATAATACGGATTAATATATTAGGTAGTCTATAGACCAGTCCATAGACTTGTCAATAGACTAGTAAATAGACTAATCCATTAACAATCCAACAGACTATTTAATAGACTTGTTATAAACTAGTCTCTATTGGCTAGTCAATAGACTATTCTATATATTAATCAATAGACTAGTCCATAGGCTAGTCAATAGACTATTTCATAAACTAGTTCGTAGATTACTTAATAGATTAATCCATATTACGGACCATAAACCATAGACCATAAACTAGTGAATAGACTATTCCATAGATTTGTCAATAGAATAGTCCATAGGCAGGTAGATAGTCTAGTTCATAGACTTGTCAGTAGACTAGTCTACAGACTAATCAATAGACTAGTCCATAGACTAGTTAATGGACTAGACAATAGACTAGTCAATATACTATTCCATGTACTGACCAATAAACTGACCCTTTTACTAGCCATTAAACTACTGCACAGACTAGTCCATATACTAAAGGCTAGTTCCTAGATTAGCGAATATACATACAAGACCATATACTAGTCAATAGCCTAATCCAGTTCATAACTAGTTCATAGATAAGTCAATAGAAAAATCTATAGATTGATTAGTCGATATGACGGGCTAATATATAGCCTATAGATCCATAGACTTATCAATATACTAGTCCGTAGGCCAGTCGATATACTAATCCATATGCTATGCAATAGATTAGTCCAAAGGCTAGTTAATAGACTAATTTATAGACTAGTTCATAGTATGTAATTAGACTAAACCTTAGACCAGTCAATAAAGCACTCAATAGACAAAAATAAAGTCAACAATCCATAGACTGGACAACAGAAAAGTCCATAAACTAGCCGATAGATTAGTCCATAGTAAATCGACTAAATCATTTTTACATAACAGTGTTAACGGAAAAACTGAATCTTAAAGTGTAGATAACCAGATTTAATATTTGAAACAAAATGAGAAAAAAACAATTTACATTCAAAATCATCTGGCAACCTGTAATGAGAGCCCTGTAAACAACCACCTTGTAGCTAGTTGAACAACAACAAAGTTAACTGTACTAAAAATGTAAAGTGTGAAAACAATAACAAAAAATCTTATTCAGAAAAAAGTGGCTGTTAAAAGAAGAAGCAAACTTGAAAGGAAATCAACAAATAACACAACAGAAGAGTTGCCATATGGGCCAAAAAAAATTAACAGTAATTTGCCACCGATGACAAAATTGAGTTGAAAAGAGCAAGAAGAGTGATAGAATTATGGTAACAGAGGGAGAGAATTCCAATTAGATTTTAGGGTGGGCCATTAATGAGAGATTAAGTACGCTCTCGACTCATTAATGTATCTATTAAATAGAGAGTTAAATGGAATTTTTGTTGTAGTTGTTGTTGTTGCGGCTGTTATTGTAATTGTGGGGACTGTAGAAATATGACGAGTTTTCAAAACCAAACAGTTCGAGTATCTTAGTCGTGGCGTGCGTTTGTTTAACAAAAAACCTAAGCGAATGTAAGAAATTGTTTTTTTTTAAATAAAATTCAAGAATTTAAAAAGAAAAGGAAATTATTTTGTATCCCTAAGATATTAAATATTTTTTTAACAGTGAAGAATTTTTTTATTGAAAATATTATTCTTATTATTCGATTCTTTTTGCAGAAAAAAATTTACAAGCACAAATTGCTTTTTTCAACTAAAAAAGTAAAGAAAAATATTTATCTTAAAGAAAAAGAAATAAATATAAATTAACAACAAAAGAAAAAAGTTTTTTACCAAGAATTTGTGTGGAAAAATTAAAGAAAATACAAATTAAAGAAAAATACCTTAAAAAAGAAGAAAAATATATTAACGAACGAACCCAAAACGAAAACAACTTTCTTTCACAAATTATTACAACAAGAAAAAAAAGAGAAAAATCCAACAACAAAATCAACAAGATAATTGGAATATACAACTAAAACAACAACAATACATACAACTCTTTGAACTTTGTGAAAATAACAACAAAATTAAGGTAAATTTTTAAATTTCATAATAAATAAATTATTATTAACAAAAAAAAAACTAAAGTTCACTAAAGAAACGAAAAAAAAATTAAAAGATTCTTTTTGAATTTGACTTTTTGGGGCTGTGGCTGTTAAATATGAAAAAAAAAAGAATTCATTAAAAAAAACTTGTCTGTAGTAACGACGACAACAACTGAACAAAACAACAACAACACAAGCAGCAAAACAACTTAAAAGCTTATGTAGAATGGTTAATATTATAATAATAACAACAACAAAAACCACTCTACAACAACAACAACAACAAGAGTATACAAATCACAAGCAACATTTCGAAAAAGAAGCAGCAGCAAAACCTATGAAATCAACATTTAATGTGTATGACTTCATAGTCTAAAATTTTTACAAAAAAAAATACAACACAACAAACAACAACACTCGCGCTTACTCATACACACAGATACAAAACACACACCACACAGCTACTCTCAAACATACACACACACTCTGCTACAAATTGTCAAAACATATAAAATGTTCTCATAATAAAATTATTTGTTGTTGTTGCTGCTGCTGTTAGATTTCCATTACGAAGTTGCCACTGTATGAGTTTGGTAAAAAAAACTGGGTTAATGTAATGTTTTTGAAAGGGGGAATGTTGTGGAATTAGTATTATTCTGGAAATAAGAATCAGTTTTAAATTACCTTTTTTAAGGACTAAGCAGCTTTAAGTCAGTTTTTATACCCACCATCAAAAAAGATGGGGGTATATTGATTTTGTCATTCCGTTTGTAACACATCGAAATATTGGTCATAGACCCACAAAAGTATATATGTATATTCTGGGTCCTCATTAAATTCTAAGTCGATCTAGCCATGTCTGTCCGTCTGTCCGTCCGTCTGTCTGTCTGTTGAAAGCACGATAGAGTCCCAATGGAAAGAGCTAGAGGGTTGAAATTTCACATAAATATTTTTTACAGGTAAGGTTTGTTTGGTATTGAAAATGGGCAATATCGGTCCACATTTTCTGATAGCCCCCATACAAGTGGCCCCTCGAAAAGCAGCTTTAACAGCCATAACTTGTTTAAAAATACGAATATAGCGATAAAATTCAACATAAGTAAGTTTCTTATCTGATCCAAAATCATTATGCAAAATTTTATGAGGATCGGTCCATAATTGACCCTACCCCCCATATAAGGTCCCCTTCAGAAAATGACTTTAACGCTCATTACTGGCTTAAAAATACTATTATATAGATTAAATTCGACATAAGTAAGTTTCATACGAGTCCAAATCTATCTAAAAAATTTTATGAGGATCGATCCATGATTGACCCTACCCCCCATATAAGGTCCTCTTTAGAAAATGACTGCAACGCTCATTAATGGCTTAAAAATACGAGTGTAGCGATGAAATTCGACACAAATAAATTTAATACGAAACAAATTCTGTCTACCAAATTATATTAGGATCGACCCATAATTGACACTACCCCCTATATAAGGTTCCCTTCAGAAAATTACTTTAACGCCTAAAAAATACGAGTATATAGATGAAATTCGACATAAGTAAGTTTCATTCTAGTCAAGCGAGGTTTGATGGTGGGTATATAAGATTCGGCATAGCCGAATATAACACTCTTACTTGTTGAATTTCACAAATTTCTTAATCAAATCAAGTTTTCGAGATATCGGGTCTTAAAGTTATATTTGAGACGAGCTTAAATCTTAAATGTTGGTGGAAAACCCTTATATAGAGTTTTATAAACGTATTATCGTCCGACGTTCCGAATCTCAGTTTCCTGGATGTATTTCCAATCGGTGTTCGTGAGGGATCTGGGATAGGAAAGGAACAAATCCGAAAAAGTACACCTAGGTCAATATCGGTCCTGATATGTACTGCTTTAATGAAAATGTTGCTAGGAAACACTTATATAGTGTTTTATGATGGTACTATCGTCCGATGTTCCGAAACTAAGTTTCCTGAACGTAGTTCCAATCAGTGTTCGTGAGAGATGTGGAATAATATTGCTGCCAAGATATTTAGATCTAATTTCACCGAAAGTCTGGCAATGACAAAGAAAGTGTCTCAGAGATTCACAGTCCTCGATACATGCTTTGTATTCCTTTGAATCCGCTTGTCCAATTTTGTCTGTCCATTCAGTATACGTATCATCCTAACCTCAGACTTGTTCATTCTGAGGAGGCTTCTTGTAAAGTTATATTGAAAGGTTTCCAAATGCAGCACTACTTGGATACAAGTTGATCTCTTTGTAAGCATACTTGTAAGATAAGAAAAGAACAGCTAGAAAGACATAAAGGAGATAGATGACACAATGACTGTTGTGTCACAGAAATAGAGATGAAGTATGAAGATTACGTCTAGACTAGTGATAATTTGAAGCTCACGCCCTTTTTGACAAATTTAAGAATGTGACAAGTGGTTCTAATTGAACATTCGATATATCATTGAAGCAGGTCGCACCTATAGTTCAGTGTCAAACCATTTCACGGGCTGAGCAGTTGCAGAGAAGATCGAATACTGTCTAATCTGATTCAGACAACTTCTACAGAAGTCATTAGTCTACTCACTGTTTCATTATTTCAAGTGGATGTATTTCTGGCTTCTTCAACTCACTCGAACAGTTTTACATTCATTAGTTTAATATTATCCACATTCTTTCCCTCTACAGCAAGTACATTTGTTATATCGTTGCCGACTATTCCCTATTGGCCTTTCAACCATATGATAATCATATGATATATTCTTTCGGGGATCATTCTTTCCAAGTTCCCGATAATTTTCATGTCTAGTATGCTATTAGGCACGATATTTGTGTATCTCATTTCAATATATATTTCCAGTATTCATTGATGACGTGTCCTATAATCGATTTTTGTCAATTCGAATATAAGGGCCTGTCACAGAATTTCATTCCGATTGGAAGTGCAATTGATTAAAACATTAAAAATCAATAACTTTAAAGAAAATTCAATTCCACATTGAAATCTTGAAGTGGTTCTATTCCGTTTTGTGACATGTCTCATAGTGAAGGGTCGTTTACCTATAAGTGCCGCTTCATATCTTATATAAGTTTTAATAGGGCATATATCCAATAACGGTTCCAGAGCTTTGGTTAAGGTATTGCTCAAGATCCCTATATTCAAGCAAATCCCCCCCTTAATGATCTTTCCCATCTATTTGTTATTGCAATTAAAGGCAAAAGAAGTATTACCAATACCTCTATCCCGTCAGAGATTATAAACTGATGGTGTCAAATGTCTTCTCGGCCTTTTCTTGGAATGATTTGACCTGGAGTCGAACCAGGGAGCCACGGGAATCGGTAGACCATGGGGCAGAGTATCGGACTTTGACTTGTATTGAAAAGCTGCCTTCGGGGTTCATGTGGTGACTGTGGTTTAAACTCAAACTCGCGGGTGGAGAATGTTGATTAAAAGACTGAAGCACGGTAATGTCTATAATTCGGGATAACAGATACACCGCTGAAGAGTGACTGTGGCATTAAGCGTTGGAAATGAGTTGGTGTATGCGGGCCTAGTCAATCCGTATACCTAGATTGAGTGTGTCGGTTATTTTTCTCAATGAATGTGTCGAATAAATGAGAAATGGTATCAATTGTATGAGATGATACTATTGAATTTTCCTTCCATGTCATGGTATGTTCAGGGCTTACTATGCTCATACCAGACTTACAACAGTGTGTGGAACGGCAGACCCATATACAAAAATTGCCACCAGCGATTTTGGAAGCCTTCTCCAAGTTGGGCCCTAATGTAACTTCAACAGACAGACGGACATGTCAATAACGTCATTACAAGAACAAAATCAAATTATCCCCGTTCTTTTGATAAGATTTTTAAAGCCATTTATTAGATATCTATGCATGTAAGGTAAAATGCTTTTAAAGGACAGAATATTAGAATCTTTTGAATTAGAAATTGTTCAGTTTTTGATCCCCACTCTAAACCAATTCAATTGAATGATGAAAGCTGTAGTTGATATCTAAAAAATTATTTTCTCAACTTCCAAATTTACAAAAAGTAAATATTAACAGATTTTATCGAAGAAATTATTTGCTTGTAAGCTAATGACGTCATTTTGGGGATATTTTCAGAAATTTAACAGGATTCATTGCATTTTCAGCCTTAGCAAACACTGTTTATATTCCCAACATTGCAAGAGAGAGAGAGACTTTGGAAAAAACAAGAGAGACTAACTTATAAATGTGAAAACTTAGCAGAATGTTACTTAAAAAAGGGGGAAAGCTTAGAAGGGCCCACAACAAGAGCTCCACACCATCACAATTTAAGATTGTTTGTTTGACACTATTCTCACTCACTCCCCAACTTAGTAGGAACTTGCTTAGAGTTCACATTTTAGCCAAGTTAAAAGTTTGTTCTACAAAACAAATGGCTTAAACTTTTTTTATATTATTATTCTATAGCTGCTGTTGTTGTTGGTATGTATAATAAAAATATATTTTTATACTAACAACAACTAAACATACATACCTATTTAGTTGTATACTTAAACACTTGCTTATTTATTGTTCTAACGTGTTTTTTATTCGTTCTTTTCAATCTCTCCATTTCTCTTGACAATCTGTTTGTATTTTAGCCATATTTTATAGAATTTGTTTTATTTTTATACGTAGTGTGTTGAAAATGTGCTCATTTTTTACGTTTGGTTAGCTGTTGCTATTAACAACAACAAGCAGCAACAACAATAATAACCTAATAAATGAAAAATAATAACAATAACAATTTACCCGTTTATTAAAATCAAAAAACAAACTTTCAAACATACATACGTACATATGTATGTACGTAGGTACGTATACGTGTTTTTGTAGTTTTTTTTTTAGCCGGGCAGTTTGTCGCCCCTTTTTTTATTCTTTTTTAATTTATTGAAAACTTTGTATCTGCGTGTGTGTGTGTGTATTAGCGTAATTCAAATGTTGTTTTTCTTCTTGTTTCTCTTTGCTGTTAATATTCTTTTAGCGTTAAGCAAGTTTGTTTTGTTTTCTTTATTCGTTTCTTGGGCTTCTTTTGTTGTTGTTTTTGTTGTACAAATATCTTTTAGCTTTTTATTTTTCTTTTGGTTTTGCTTTTTTTAAGCAAAATGATACACAAACACAATGTTTACCGCGCAATTTTATTTTCTTACTTTTCGTTGTTTGTTTTTGTTTCGCAAAAGATACATTTTTGACACTGGGAGAAAAGAAAGGGAATTGTTTATTTTAAGGATAAAATGTGATGATTTAATAGTTATAAAGTTCTTTACAGGAAATCTTTGCAGAAGTTTTTCTATAAAACAGTTCTATGCAAAAGTTCCTTATAAAAGTTTTGCTATAGAAAAAGCTCGACTATAGACTAGACAGTATTCTAGACTATAGACTAGACTATAGACTAGACTATAGACTAGACTAAAGACTAGACTATAGACTAGACTATAGACTTGACTAAAGACTAGACTATAGACTAGACTATAGACTTGACTACAGAATAGACTTGACTAGTCTAGACTAGATTAGACTAGACTAGACTATAGACTATAGACTATAGACTATTGACTATTGACTATAGACTAGACTAGATTATAAACTAGACTAGACTATAGACTATTGACTATTGACTAATGACTATAGACTAGACTATAGACTAGACTATAGACTAGACTATAGACTAGACTATAGACTAGACTATAGACTAGACTATAGACTAGACTATAGACTAGACTATAGACTAGACTATAGACTAGACTATAGACTAGACTATAGACTAGACTATAGACTAGACTATAGACTAGACTATAGACTAGACTATAGACTAGACTATAGACTAGACTATAGACTACTATAGACTAGACTATAGACTAGACTATAGACTAGACTATAGACTAGACTATAGACTAGACTATAGACTAGACTATAGACTAGACTATAGACTAGACTATAGACTAGACTATAGACTAGACTATAGACTAGACTATAGACTAGACTAATAGACTAGACTATAGACTAGACTATAGACTAGACTATAGACTAGAACTATAGACTAGACTATAGACTAGACTATAGACTAGACTATAGACTAGACTATAGACTAGACTATAGACTAGACTATAGACTAGACTATAGACTAGACTATAGACTAGACTATAGACTAGACTATAGACTAGACTATAGACTAGACTATAGACTAGACTATAGACTAGACTATAGACTATACTATAGACTAGACTATAGACTAGACTATAGACTAGACTATAGACTAGACTATAGACTAGACTATAGACTAGACTATAGACTAGACTATAGACTAGACTATAGACTAGACTATAGACTAGACTATAGACTAGACTATAGACTAGACTATAGACTAGACTATAGACTAGACTATAGACTAGACTATAGACTAGACTATAGACTAGACTATAGACTAGACTATAGACTAGACTATAGACTAGACTATAGACTAGACTATAGACTAGACTATAGACTAGACTATAGACTAGACTATAGACTAGATATAGACTAGACTATAGACTAGACTATAGACTAGACTATAGACTAGACTATAGACTAGACTATAGACTAGACTATAGACTAGACTATAGACTGACTATAGACTAGACTATAGACTAGACTAAGACTAGACTATAGACTAGACTATAGACTAGACTATAGACTAGACTATAGACTAGACTATAGACTAGACTATAGACTAGACTATAGACTAGACTATAGACTAGACTATAGACTAGACTATAGACTAGACTATAGACTAGACTATAGACTAGACTATAGACTAGACTATAGACTAGACTAGACTATAGACTAGACTATAGACTAGACTATAGACTAGACTATAGACTAGACTATAGACTAGACTATAGACTAGACTATAGACTAGACTAGACTAGACTATGGACTAGACTATAGACTAGACTATAGACTAGACTATAGACTAGACTATAGACTAGACTATAGACTAGACTATAGACTAGACTATAGACTAGACTATAGACTAGACTATAGACTAGACTATAGACTAGACTATAGACTAGACTATAGACTAGACTATAGACTAGACTATAGACTAGACTATAGACTAGACTATAGACTAGACTATAGACTAGACTATAGACTAGACTATAGACTAGACTATAGACTAGACTATAGACTAGACTATAGACTAGACTATAGACTAGACTATAGACTAGACTATAGACTAGACTATAGACTAGACTATAGACTAGACTATAGACTAGACTATAGACTAGACTATAGACTAGACTATAGACTAGACTATAGACTAGACTATAGACTAGACTATAGACTAGACTGGACTTTATAATAGACTATGGTCTAGACTAAAAACTAGTCTGCAGAATAGACAGACTTGTTTGTGTCTAATTAGACTTGATTATAACCCTGACTATAATCTTGAGTACGCCTTTTATGATGGACCCAGATTAGACTTGATCATGACCCTGACTATAATCTTGATTATGCCTTCTATGATGGACCCAGTTTATCTTGGCTAATGCAAACATATTTTTGAAATAACTTTTCAAACTGCCTTTTCTGAAAAACTTAATTAACTCAATCTACCCGTACATTATAGTAGAAGACTTGATAATATTTCTTCTTTATTTCTCATTTGACATAAAACCTAAACCCGAATGTAATTATTATTCTCAGTTAACTTTTAATACAAGAAATAAAAGTTCGTTAAATTTATTTTAATTTAAAATTTAAATACAATTTTTTTTTTTCATTTTTAACACTTTTTTGTTTGACACAGCAAAACCCACAATTTGAATGCTAGTAACAAATAACTAAAAAAACTAAAAAGAATGTTAAATAAATAAAATATTCTTCGTACGTTTACATTTTATATTTAAATAATTTTATTTAATTCTTTTTTTCTTCTCTCTTTCATAAGTTTTGTGTTGGTTCTGCTCTAATATCTAAATAAATTCTAAATTTACTTAAACTGTTGTTAAATACAAAAAAATAACTTTTGACTTGAAATTCCGGTTTTTCATCTCCAAAAACAAATTGTATTTTTTTATATTAAAATGTTTGTTGTAGTTTTGGGGGGCATGACGTCAGATTTTTGTTTATTTTTTTTTAGTTATTCAGGGTTAAAAAGATTTTGAGTGTTTTTTTTTAGAATATTTGTAGTGGATACTTGAAATTTTGTGTGCCCCAGTGAGTTAAATTTTGTTATTTTATATTTATTTGGAAATTATTTAATTTGAGGCATCATTTATAATGTTTTAAGAAAAAATAATTGGCAAAAAATAGCCATATAGGATTATATTAAAAAAATGTTTGCGAAAAAAAGTTTTATCTTGAAATTAAAAAAAATAATTTGAGTTTTTTTATAATTTTAAAATAATTTTAATTGGAAGTGAATCGAATGTTAAGTGAGTAGATATTTCAAATTTGATTTTATTGATATTTTTATTAAAGAAAAATTAGTTAATACTCTAGTCAAAAGGCTAGTCCTTAGACTAGCCCATAGATTAGTCAATAGACTAGATCATAGACTAGTCCATAGTCAAATCAGTAGACTAGTAATTAGACTAGTCCATATACTAGTCCATAGATTAGTAAATGGATTAATCTATAGTCTAGTCAATAAACTAGTCCATAGACTAGGCCATAGACTATTCGGTGGACTAGTCACTAGAATAGTCCCTAGAATAGGGGATAGACTAGTAAATAGACTAGTCAATAGACTAGCTACTAGACTAGTCAATAGATTAGCTACTAGACTAGACGATAGACTAGTCAATAGACTACTTTATAGACTATTTACTAGTCAATAGATTAGTCTATAGACTTGTCCATAGACTATTCAGTGGAATAGTTAACAGACCTGTCCATAGACTATCAATAGCCCATAGAATAGTCGATAGACTAATCCGTAGACTAGCCCATAGACTAGTTAATAGACTAGTCCATTGACTAGTCCATAGATTAGTCAATAGATTTATCTATAGACTAGTCTGATCTAGACGAGATCATAGTTCAGACTATATATTCGTTCATAGAAGTTCAGACTATAGTTCTGAATATAATCCAGTCTATAGTTCAGAAAACAACGCAGACTATAGTATAGACTAGAGTGCAGACTAAAGTACAGACTATAGTGCAAAGCATAGTGCAGATTGTAGTGCATAGTATAGTTTAGACTATAGTTCAATCTATAGTTCAGACTATATCGCAGACTATAGTCCAGACTTTAGTGCAGACAATAGTCCAGACCATATTGCAGATTATAGTCCAGACTATACAGTAAACTGTAACCCACTGTAGGGCAGACAATAGTCCAGACTATAGAGCAAATTATTGGTCAGACTATATTCCAGACTATAATCCAGACTTAAGTCCAGACTATAGTCCAGACTGTAGTCCAGACTATAGTCCAGACTATACTCCAGACTGTAGTCCTATACTATATTCCAGAGTGTAGTCCAGACTATAGTCCAGACTATATTCCAGAATGTAGTCAGTCTATAGTCCAAACTATAGTCCAGGCTATAGTCCAGACTATAGTCCAAACTATAGTCCAAACTATAGTCCAGACTATAGTCCAAACTATAGTACAGACTATAGTACAGACTATAGTACAGACTATAGTGCAGTCTATAGTACAGACTATAGTACAGACTATAGTACAGACTATAGTACAGATTATAGTACAGATTATAGTACAGACTATAGTACAGATTATAGTACAGACTATAGTACAGACTATAGTACAGACTATAGTACAGACTATAGTGCAGACTACAGTCCACACTTTAGTGAAGACTATAGGCCAGATTATAGTGCAGACTAAAGTCCCCTCTATAGTCCAGACTATAGTGCAGACTATAGTGCAGACTATAGTGCAGACTATAGTCCAGACTATAGTCCAGACTATAGTGCAGACTAAAGTCCAGGCTATAGTCCAGACTATAGAACCGACTATAGTGCAGATAATAGTCTCGACTATAGAACCGACTATAGTGCAGACAATAGTCTCGACTATAGTGCATAGTATAGTCTAGACTATATTCTAGACTGTAGTATCGACTATAGTGCAGACTATAGTGCAGAGTTCAGAGTATAGTCCAGAGTATAGTCTAGACTATATTCCAGACTATAGTATCGACTATAGTGCAGACTATAGTCCAGATTATATAGTACAAACTATACTGCAGACTATAGTCTAGACTATATTTGAGACTATAGTGCAGATTATAGCGCAGACTATAGTCTAGACTATAGTCCAGGCTATAGTGCAGACTATAGATTAGTAGATAGACTAGTCAATAGACTAGTAAATAGACTAGTCAGTAGAATAGTAAATAGACTAGACTATTCAATAGACTAGTCCATAGATTAGTCGATAGACTATTTCATAGACTAATCCATAGACAAGTCCACAGACTAGTCAATAGACTATTTAATAGACTAGTCAATAGACTAGTCTAGCCTATTGACTGTTATTGGTGAGAACCAGTTCGAGTCATTTTAGAAAAAATCTTTGTACTTTTAAGATCAATTAGATCGTAGAACCTGGACTTAAGATTTTGGAGTTTCTCAAACCAATAATCATCGAGGTCAGGATCATTTAATCAATACAAGCATTATGGAACCAGTTCGAAGTGATTCTAACATATAGTCCGGTAGTCTCGTAAACCTTCCCTTCTTGAAGATGTTCATTACCTATACTTCCCACAACTTCTGTAAATCTTTTCTCATTAGAAATTTTCCAATTGTAAAGCAAAAAGAACAACAAAAATCTATGCCATTGACCTTATAAGATCAAATGGGAAGACAAAAAAAGACCAGTAAAAGAATAACAATTGTAAAAACCTACCGTCAAGAGACCAAGTGAAATAATAAATTTTACGAAAATGGTCAATAATCACACTTCATAAACGGTTGGAAAGGCCAGGCGGGCCATAATGAGAAAAGTGTTAATCAAATGTGCCAACAAATAAAAAAAAAAAACAGATAAACCAGACAGTTGGATGAAAAAGTTGAAAAAAAGAAAAGAAAGAAGGATGGTTTAAAAGGAAAAACCATAGACAGACTCAGGCAGTCAGTCAGTCAGTCATGTAGAAATAAATTTATATAAAAGCCATGGCTATGAGAAGACAACAACAAGAAATGACACTTTGACCTAAATATGAAAATGTTTACAAAATCTATATACAAGTAAATAACTATATAAGGTAGATGGGAATGTACATACATATGTATGTATGAATGTTTGTAGAATTAATAATGTATAAGGAAAAAAGTGTGTATCTATGTGTTTTTTTAGCTCCAGCCAACCGTTTTTTCAGTATAATTCTTACCTTTTAAGAAAATGATTGAATATTTATAAAAAAAAAAAAAAAACAAACTTCAAACGACTAACATAATGTTGTTAATAATGAACATGATGATGATGAAGTATGTTTGCATTTATAATATTAGACAATGTTCTTCCACCTTGTTTGTTTTTTTCTTCTTTTTTTGGCCAAAAGCCCCATATGTATATGAAAAAGGTTTAGATGGTTGTTTGCTGGTAATGTTTTGTTAACAACAAATCATAAATTATCGTTGTTTTTTTGGAAAGAAAACGCCAAGGGGTGTGCAATGGATTAGTTTTTTAAATATTTATAAAATACGATTAATAATTTAAGAAAGAAAGTACTACATACATACATACTTGTAGAGATTAATTATGGATAAAAGAAAATTTAGGTAAGGTAAACTTTCTGAAGTTAAGAAGATATGTATTTAGATAAATCTAAAGTTAAGGTTCTGAATGGTTCAAATGCTTTCATGGCACGGAATAGGTAATTAATTAACTGATCTGTGGACTATTCTATTGACTAGTCTATAAAGAAACCTATTGCCTAGTCTATGGACTAGTCTATTGACTGATCTGTGGACTAGTATATCGACTAGTCAATAGTCTATTAATTAAACTATTTGTGTTTCTATGATCTAGTCTGTTGATTGGTGTAAGGACTAGTCTATTAACTAGCCTGTACTAGTCTATGGTCTAGTCTATTGATTAGTCATTCTATGGAATGATCTGTTGACTAGTATATCGACTAGTCAATAGTCTATTGATTAAACTATTTGGGATTCTATGATTTAGTCTGTTGATTGGTATAAGGACTAGTCTATTAACTAGCATGTACTAGTCTATGGTCTAGTCTATTGACTAGTCATTCGATGGATTAGTCAATAGTCTATCCTATATATCAATGAACTCTCCTACTGACTAGCTCAAGGGGTAGTCTATTAGCTAGCTTAGGGACTAGTTTATTGTCTAGATTATGGGTTAGTCTATGGACTAGTCAATACTCGACTAATTATACTATTGACTTGTCTGACTATGGACTAGTATATTGCCTAGTCTATTGACTATTCTATGGACTACAATATGAACTAATCTATGAACTGATCTATCTATGTCTAGTCTATGAACTATCCTATTGACTAGCCTATACTAGTCTAGTCTATTGACTAGCTTAGGGACTAGTCTATTGACTAGTTTATGGACTAGCCTATTGACTATTCTATGGACTAGTCAAGAGTGCATTAACTATACTTTTGACTTGTCTGTTTTGTAGTCTATTGAATAGGCTATTGACTAGTCTATGGACTATTATATTGACTAGTCTATTGATTAGTCTTTTGCCTAGTCTATTGACTATTCTATGAACTAGCCATTCGATAAGTCTACGGATTACCCTATTAACTAGCCTATAGACTAGTCCATATTGTCTAGTTTATGGTCTAATCTATAGACTATCGTATTAACAAGTCTATTGACAACTCCATGGACTAGTCTATTGACTAGTTTAGGGACTTGTCGATTGCCTATTCTATTGACTAGTCAATAGTTTATTAAATAGACTATTGATTAGTCTATTGACTAGTCTATGGAGTAGTATATTGACTAGTCCATGGACTAATCTATCGTCTAGTCTATGGTCTCATCTATTGACTATCCTATTAACTAGTTTATTGGCAATTCTATGGACTAGTTTAGGAACTAGTTGATGGACTATTGTAGTCAATAGTAATCCATTGACCAGTCTGTGCACTATTCTATGAACTAGTGACTAGTCTGTTGACTAGTCTATGGTCTAATCTATTGACAAATGGATTTACTAGTATATGGACTCGTCTATTCCCCAGTATTTGGACAAATCTAATGACTATTGTAGGGACAAGACTTTTGACTAGTATTTTGATTAGTCTATGGACTAATCTATGGATTAGCCTATTTATTACCCTATTGACTACTGTATGAACTAGTCTATTGACTGACAACATTTGTATGAGTGGACTTATTGGCATAGACCAGTTTCTTCTTCTTCTAATTCTATAATATCTTTAAAAAAAACTTTGTAAACTTTTAATAAACTAATAAATCTTATTTAAACATTTAAGGTCGAAAATTTACGTTGAAATCATGTCAATTTTTTTTTCTAATAAATTTCAATACATAACAAATACGTTTGAACTCTTTTTACCTACTCAAATTACCATTATAATGTACTCGATTTTCTTCTGTTTCTGAAACTCTATAAACCATATTTCGAATTCAAATACAGAAAACCACAATTAACAGATGTTACAAATAAAAGGTAACAGAGAGAAACCATGCGGGTTTTAAACTTAAACTCGTTTTCAAAATAATACAAAAAAAAAAAAATCTACATAAATCCATCAACTTATTTGACAATGAAGCTAAAAGAAAAAGAAGTTTTGACATAAGAAACCAATAAACAAGTTTCAAAAAAGTGTTTTTTTTAGATTAAACGTAAAAGTTGTAAAAAAACTCAACTTCAAAGAATAAAGTTTAGTACTTTTTTATTATTTTCTTAAACATTTAATTTGTGAAATTTATAGGTTTTTATAATGTTTTTTTTGAGGAAGATGTAGAAAATAAGGGTTTCTATGTGTTCCCCAACTGGAAATTATTTGAGAAATCATAGAAATTTTGATAAAAACACGCATATAGTAACTTTAAAGTTACTTCTTCAATAAGCAGAAGTGTATTGCAAAGGATGAAAAAGTAGTAAAGAAAACTAAACTTTCCAAATACAAGCTTAAACTTAGTTTAATAGACAAAAGCTATACTTAACTAGAAACAAAAATTTCGCTCTCGAATTCCTCCTTTCTTCCCTCTCGTAGAAAGATTGACCAATTTAATGTGTGAAAAATAGATAAGTCTAGTCTATAGTCTAGTCTATAGTCTAGTCTATAGTCTAGTCTATAGTCTAGTCTATAGTCTAGTCTATAGTCTAGTCTATAGTCTAGTCTATAGTCTAGTCTATAGTCTAGTCTATAGTCTAGTCTATAGTCTAGTCTATAGTCTAGTCTATAGTCTAGTCTATAGTCTAGTCTATAGTCTAGTCTATAGTCTAGTCTATAGTCTAGTCTATAGTCTAGTCTATAGTCTAGTCTATAGTCTAGTCTATAGTCTAGTCTATAGTCTAGTCTATAGTCTAGTCTATAGTCTAGTCTATAGTCTAGTCTATAGTCTAGTCTATAGTCTAGTCTATAGTCTAGTCTATAGTCTAGTCTATAGTCTAGTCTATAGTCTAGTCTATAGTCTAGTCTATAGTCTAGTCTATAGTCTAGTCTATAGTCTATTTTATAGTTTAGTCTATAGTCTAGTTTATGGTCTAGTGTATGGTGTAGTCTATAGTCTAGTCTATTGTCTAGTATTTAGTACAATCTATAGTTTAGTCTTTTTTAGTCTATATTATAGACTATCGTCTATTGTCTATAGTCTTGTCTATATTCTAGCCTATTGTTCTGTTCTCAATTTAATCTTAAACATTAAACCTAAAATTAATAACTCACCCTCTTACTTCCCTATAATATTATGTATATAGAAAATACATTTATCCAATTCCCAAATGAAGACAAATGTAATTAAATGTGAAAGAAGTCTCATTACAATTAATAATTAAAAACTTAATTATGTGAATGTAACATATTTGTTAAAATATGTCAATACCCTCATAAGTAAGTTATACATGTCTGCATAATTAATGCACCTATGGAAATTGGTCATGTTTCCTCCATTCCAAAGTTAATTTCTATTACAATTCAGACATCTATGTATATGGTCGTTTACGTCCATAAAGTTTTATATTTTTTTTTTACAAATTTCAAAAACTAATACGTGTGTGGTGTTGATGACACTCCCTGTTAGATGAATCTTGCATTTACCGAGTTTTAGGCCAAAAAACTTTATTGTTTATTTAAGTTTTTTTTTTCTTTACATCGCGTGTTAACAAGTTTTTTTTACAAATATTTATATCTAGTGGTTTTTATTGGGTTTTTTTCTCGTATTACTACTACCCGAAGTTGTAACTCACACCAAACACTCCCACATTTATTTTGTTAATATTTATTTTGGGTTTCTTTTTTTGTGTTTTAGTTGCACTTATACATATGTGAACACTATTGTTAAAAGGATTGTCATTTTATGTTCATTAATATTATTAATAAATATTTACAAAACTCTTAAGCTCACGATAAATATTTGGTATTCATAAACAGTTAATAAACCTACTTTAACTACAGCAACTGTCATAAATTAACCAAATCACTTTAAATTTAGTCAATTATGAGGAGATTTGTATTCGTTGTAAATACGACAAAAGTTTTAATTGACTTAAAAAAAAAACGTAAAATATTTCTTTTATTTGGCTTCCGTACTTACGCCGATAATAACAATTCATATAAATTTCCCAACAACCTTGAACTTGTTTCTTATTTTTCAATATTTTTTTGGCAAACTCCAATACAAAAAAGTGAATCATCTAAAAAGTCTAAAAATTCTTGATTTCATTTTGTGTGCCATAAAATATAAAAGATTGCAACTTATTTATTGTTTACGTTTTATTTTTTCTCCTACAATTCACATGTTTTTAAACAAATTTTGCTGATTTCTTTCTCTCTTATCTGAATTTAAATAAATAAATACAAAAATATTTACAAAGAAAGGGAAAATAATACAAAAAAATCATCCTAATAATAACAATAATTTTGTACACATTGCAATAACTTTAAATAAATGGCAAAAAAAAGAAAATATAACAATATTATCGTTATTTTACAAAATATTTGTATGATATTGAAATTGTATAGAAAATGTGTAAAAATATAAAGTAGAATTGACAGCAGCGATAAGATAAAGTTTTATGTTATTTGTTGTTGTTTGTGTTAATGAAATATGATGTCAACATTTATTTTCTTTAGTTTTGCAGAAATGTTGTAGTCAAGAAAAAAACTGAAATGAAAAATCGTTTAAGAAATAACACTTAGAGAAAAGTATTGACAATAGGTCAGGGTATAGATTACAATTGTTCAGAATTCTCCAAATGATAAAAATTAGTGAATTCTAAATATACTTTAGTACTAGAAGCACTGTTTACGGTGGCTATCACTTCTCAGTGAATTAAGTAATTACAGCTGGTTGGGGTTGCCAGCAGAGCAGAGAAGTGCAAACAAAAGAAGGAATGTAATGATTTAAAATGAATTTGAAGCATTAAATCAGTTAGTTAGTTAGTTAAGTTAGTTAGTAGTTAGTTAGTTAGTTAGTTAGTTAGTTAGTTAGTTAGTTAGTTAGTTAGTTAGTTAGTTAGTTAGTTAGTTAGTTAGTTAGTTAGTTAGTAGTTAGTTAGTTAGTTAGTTAGTTAGTTAGTTAGTTAGTTAGTTAGTTAGTTAGTTAGTTAGTAGTAGTTAGTTAGTTAGTTAGTTAGTTAGTTAGTTAGTTAGTTAGTTAGTTAGTTAGTAGTTAGTTAGTTAGTTAGTTAGTTAGTTAGTTAGTTAGTTAGTAGTTAGTTAGTTAGTTAGTTAGTTAGTTAGTTAGTTAGTTAGTTAGTTAGTTAGTTAGTTAGTTAGTTAGTTAGTTAGTTAGTTAGTTAGTTAGTTAGTTAGTTAGTTAGTTAGTTAGTTAGTTAGTTAGTTAGTTAGTTAGTTAGTTAGTTAGTTAGTTAGTTAGTTAGTTAGTTAGTTAGTTAGTTAGTTAGTTAGTTAGTTAGTTAGTTAGTTAGTTAGTTAGTTAGTTAGTTAGTTAGTTAGTTAGTTAGTTAGTTAGTTAGTTAGTTAGTTAGTTAGTTAGTTAGTTAGTTAGTTAGTTAGTTAGTAGTTAGTTAGTTAGTTAGTTAGTTAGTTAGTTAGTTAGTAGTTAGTTAGTTAGTTAGTAGTTAGTTAGTAGTTAGTTAGTTAGTTAGTTAGTTAGTTAGTTAGTTAGTTAGTTAGTTAGTTAGTTAGTTAGTTAGTTAGTTAGTTAGTTAGTTAGTTAGTTAGTTAGTTAGTTAGTTAGTTAGTTAGTTAGTTAGTTAGTTAGTTAGTTAGTTAGTTAGTTAGTTAGTTAGTTAGTAGTTAGTTAGTTAGTTAGTTAGTAGTTAGTTAGTTAGTAGTTAGTTAGTTAGTTAGTTAGTTAGTTAGTTAGTTAGTTAGTTAGTTAGTTAGTTAGTTAGTAGTTAGTAGTTAGTTAGTTAGTAGTTAGTTAGTTAGTTAGTTAGTTAGTTAGTTAGTTAGTTAGTTAGTTAGTTAGTTAGTTAGTTAGTTAGTTAGTTAGTTAGTTAGTTAGTTAGTTAGTTAGTTAGTTAGTTAGTTAGTTAGTTAGTAGTTAGTTAGTTAGTTAGTTAGTTAGTTAGTTAGTTAGTTAGTTAGTTAGTTAGTTAGTTAGTTAGTTAGTTAGTTAGTTAGTAGTTAGTTAGTTAGTTAGTTAGTTAGTTAGTTAGTTAGTTAGTTAGTTAGTAGTTAGTTAGTTAGTTAGTTAGTTAGTTAGTTAGTTAGTTAGTTAGTTAGTTAGTAGTTAGTTAGTTAGTTAGTAGTTAGTTAGTTAGTTAGTTAGTTAGTTAGTTAGTTAGTTAGTAGTTAGTTAGTTAGTTAGTTAGTTAGTTAGTTAGTTAAAGTGTGGAAAGTACAGATCATATTAATACTTTAAAGGGGATGTCATTTCTCTGTGAATTACATTACAATGAGTAAGTGTTGCCAGATGATCCTTTATGCCACGATTTTTCGAATCCTTTCTAATACAAACTCCAAATTTTCTTTCACTGTAGAACTGCTAACTTCATTGCTAATTGAAAATGTTGTGCAAAGAAACAAAATTTACGCTTATTTGCCATATTTGTTTTCATATTAACTTGTATCTATTGAAATGAGTAATTTGAAGCGATTGAACTAAATTATAGACAAGATGTTTTCTATAGAAATACTTGAAGTAAATTGATCTTCTTCTATACTTTAAAGAATCAAATGGAAAAACAAAAATAATAACTAAATTCTTATCTTTTACGAATACAAGCCCCATAAATGACGTATAGATAGTCAGATATTTGATTACGATTTCTAACATATTGCAATTTTATTCATTAATATGATTCTTTAAATATTTTTTATATTTTGTTTAAAACAAGTGCATTAACTCTGTTTTTTGTGATTGTCTAGAGGTTTTTTTAATAAATAAAGTTTATTAATATATATTGAGTCATAACTTGTTTAATAAATAGTTCTCTTTATTTTGTTGTAATAATCATGATAAGATAAATATTATTGATTTTATTTATGTGTGTGTAAAATAATTATGAAAAAAAGAACTTATTGCTAAATATTGATGTGAGAAATAACGGCTTAATTCCTAAAACCTTATTAAATTTCACAACCTTGGAAAACCGAATTTGTTGCGGTGAATCATGTAATCAAAACTTTTGGGTTTTGTAAATTTGAAAAAAAAATCTTTAAATCTAATAAAATATTGAGGACAAATTAAATTTTGAATGTAAATGTTAATGTGATCGAGAAGTCTAATGTAGATTGTAGTCTAGTCTACAGTCGAGTCTATAGTCTAGTGTATAGTCTACTCTATAATCTGGTCTATAGTCTAGTCTATAGTCTAGTCTATAGTCTAGTCTATAGTCTAGTGTATAGTCTAGTCTATAGTCTAGTCTATAGTCTAGTCTATAGTCTAGTCTACAGTCTAGTGTATAGTCTAGTGTATAGTCTAGTCTATAGTCTAGTCTATAGTCTAGTCTATAGTCTAGTCTAGTCTATAGTCTAGTCTATAGTCTAGTCTATAGTCTAATCTATAGTCTAGTCTAGTCTAGTCTATAGTCTAGTCTATAGTCTAGTCTATAGTCTAGTCTATAGTCTAGTCTATAGTCTAGTCTATAGTCTAGTCTATAGTCTAGTCTATAGTCTAGTCTATAGTCTAGTCTATAGTCTAGTCTATAGTCTAGTCTATAGTCTAGTCTATAGTCTAGTCTATAGTCTAGTCTATAGTCTAGTCTATAGTCTAGTCCAGCGGTTCCCACCGTTTTTTACTTCGCGGACCCCTTGAGGAATTTATTTAATTTCACGGACCCCCATACATATTTTGATATCTTATTGTTATAAATAACACTGTGATACAAAAGTGAAGAAAAATAAAATTCAGGCGTTCTCATATACCAATTCTATTTCGTTATAGCCCATAGAGTACGAATATATTTTTAGTTTTCCCCTATCACTTCGTTAACTTACTTTTTAAGAGCAAAAAAAGCGAAAAAGAGCCATTTTTGAAGTTTTAAATTTGAAAAATCATAAGTTTAGTAGTTTTCATCCGATTTTCAAATCCGATATTTTTTTAATGATACAAGTGTCTTTTAATCCAAAAAAAATGTCTGAGTTACGGTCGTTTAAGTAAAAAAAAACTCACACTTTTTTAAAAAATTTTCATTTTCATCATGCTCTACTTTGACCATGAGGCAGTGAGTTCATCTTTTATTACTTTCCTGAAGAATCACATAAAGGAAGGTTTCTAAAACTTGTTATTTCATAAAAATCTATGAAAAACTGGATGATTTATGCCAATTTTTCTAATAGCATGTTTCTCGAATTTTTGGTTTTCTCCATACAAATTAATTTTTGTATAAAAATGTTTATAAACATTTTTTAAACTTGTTACAAAGAAAACCAGAAACATGAACGTTTTTGTATGGAAGAAATATGCTATATTTTTATAAAACTTAGCACAACTCATAACCTTTTTCATCGATTATCATAAATTGACCATCATTGGAAACCCAACTTAATGTGCCTTTTTTCAAATGTAATAAAAGCTAAAGTTACTGCTTCATGGCCAACGTAGAGCAGTATGAAAATTAAAAATTGTGAAAAAAGTGTGAGTTTTTTTACTTAAATGGCCGTAACCAAGACATTAATCATAAATTTTGGATTTATTTTTTTGGGTTGAAAGACAACACTCGTATCTTTAAATATCAAATTTGAAAATCGGTTGCAAACTACCAAACATATATTTTTTTTTAAGTTAAAACTTCAAAAATAGCTCTTTTTCACAACTTTTGCTCTTAAAAAGGAACTAAACGAAGTGATCGGGAAAATTAAAAATAAATTCCTACTCTATGGACTATAACGAAATGGAATTGGTATATGAGAACCCCTGCATTTTTTTGCTGTATCACTGTGTAATTGTTCGTCCGAAAATTGTCTTAGTCCTGGTCCATAAACCCTATAAAATATTCCCGTACATTGAGAACATTTAGTATTTCGGAGATGTTTTCAATTTCATGGTTTTAAATATAGAATGACTTCTACCATGATGTTTAATTTTATGATCGTGAGAGCTTTCATGTTCATTTCTCGTCAAGGTAGAGAAAAGGTTTCTTTAACAAGTATTGTCGGCATGTGCTTAAAGAGTCATGTTTCTAAATTTTTTTGCGATTGCATAGGAGTAAGCTGAGTATGTAAGCTAAGTTTTCGGGAAAATATGTGAAAGTTAGACTTCTTCGATGTTGTTGCGGAATGCGTTACCCACATAAAATATGACCTGGACTCTTTGCGAATGTACTGTGAATTTGGATCTTAAATTTTAATTTTAAAATACCTACGAATTATTTTACTGCGTGGTATTGACTATTTACGCAAAACGCTATGAATTTTCTGATGTTGATTTAATAATATTGGACAACAAAATGAAGTTAAAATCTGTGTATCACGTTGGAATGGAATATTTATATTTAAAATTAACTAGATTAACACTTTTGCTTACAATTTAAAAAAATATTATGAAATGTGACCTAACTTCATATTCCGGGATACCAGTATCAGTATTTAATTCTAAGGCAAATCATTATCCGTCTGCTATAAAACATTTATTTCGATACATATATATTTATAAAAATTACAAATCACGTAATACTTTACTTTATAAAAGCGAAACAATAAATTTGTAGGGCCTATCTTCATCCTGATAAACGACCGAAACAATAAAATTCAAAGAGTCACCAACAAATCTGGGATTATTGAATAAAAATTGTGTATTTTAGTATTTATGAAAAATTTGGAGATATTTTTAATATTTTGTAACATATAGAGAATATTTTTTATTCATGATTTTTTTCGTTCGTCTTCGCGGACCCCCTAGGATTTTGCTACGGACCACTAGGGTCCGCGGACCCCCTTTTGGGAACCGTTGGTCTAGTCTATAGTCTAGTCTATAGTCTAGTCTATAGTCTAGTCTATAGTCTAGTCTATAGTCTAGTCTATAGTCTAGTCTATAGTCTAGTCTAGTCTAGTCTAGTCTATAGTCTAGTCTATAGTCTAGTCTATAGTCTAGTCTATAGTCTAGTCTTAGTCTAGTCTATAGTCTAGTCTATAGTCTAGTCTATAGTCTAGTCTATAGTCTAGTCTATAGTCTAGTCTATAGTCTAGTCTATAGTCTAGTCTATAGTCTAGTCTATAGTCTAGTCTATAGTCTAGTCTATAGTCTAGTCTATAGTCTAGTCTATAGTCTAGTCTATAGTCTAGTCTATAGTCTATCTATAGTCTAGTCTATATAGTCTATAGTCTAGTCTATAGTATAGTCTATAGTCTAGCTATAGTCTAGTCTATAGTCTAGTCTATAGTCTAGTCTATATTCTAGTATATAGTCTATAGTCTAGTCTATAGTCTAGTCTATAGTCTAGTCTATAGTCTAGTCTATAGTCTAGTCTATAGTCTAGTCTATAGTCTAGTCTATAGTCTAGTCTATAGTCTAGTCTATAGTCTAGTCTATAGTCTAGTCTATAGTCTAGTCTATAGTCTAGTCTATAGTCTAGTCTATAGTCTAGTCTATAGTCTAGTCTATAGTCTAGTCTATAGTCTAGTCTATAGTCTAGTCTATAGTCTAGTCTGTAGTCTAGTCTATAGTCTAGTCTATAATCTACTCTATAGTCTAGTCTATAGTCTAGTCTATAGTCTAATCTATAGTCTAGTCTATAGTCTAGTCTATAGTCTAGTCTATAGTCTACTCTATAGTCTAGTCTATAGTCTAGTCTATAGTCTAATCTATAGTCTAGTCTATAGTGTAGTCTTTTACTATATAGTCTTGTCTAGTAAGCGTTTTCTCACTTCTAATAAATCAATATTTTAAAAATGTCACAACAAATGAACCATTAAACGGCTTTAAAAGGTCTTTTTGCTCTTAACTTGAAACGTATTTTTAATAGACATAAAAAGGCAAACAAAATTCTAATTATTTTATTTTAAAAATGCGTTCAACCATGTGTCGTCAGTCGGCAAAAATTTCTCCTTTCCCCTAACACAACACACTGACTGACACTTGTCTGCTGCAAAGAAATTTTCAAAGATTATGGATGATTGGATTTGAATGATTTTTTTTTGGGTGGTTTTCTTTATGTTGTTGTGATGGGGAGGGAGTAGGAAAATATTTGAAGTTTAAAAATAGAATGCGGGTATTAGGAAATGGAAAAAAGTCTATAAAAAATGTCAAGATGACAGTGTTTATAATGACAGCAGCTTTTTTATTATTTTATGTGGCGTTTTAGGTTCAAGAAAATATCACAAAGTTTAATTGAAATGATGAGAGAAAATTTATCTTTTATGTGTAGTTTTTAAAGTATATTTTTATAAAACTAATTATTTATTTTAAAATTTCTTTTATTTACAGGTAAATATTTGAAGAAAGAACCAATTTATACCTATGAAGAGGAAAATAACTTTAAAATAGAAAAGTAAGTTAATGGATAAGAATAAATCTGTTCAGTTTGATTGTTTAATATCAAGTTTTAATTAATAAGAAAATCCAAAGCCCAAATTTTCACACCTGCACATTTTTTTCTCACTTTAAAAAAACTTTTTATATGTATTTTATTGTATTTATAAACAATCGGGTTGTTTATTTTAAAAACTCTTTAAATTCCTTTCGGCCCAATTAGTTTTGGGTATTAATATTTCACAGGTGTTTGGAGAATTATTTTTTAAAATATGTATTTCTATTAAAATATTACTTTTATCTGCCTTATTTAACAGCATTTTTAGATTTGGCTTTTAGCCAAATTGTGTAAAAAGCACGTGCTTTTCAATTCGATATTCATCATAAAATCCAGCCAAATAAGGGCAACTTCATATTATTCAAATAATACATTAATAAAGTTGGCTAATATGCCAACATTTACGTATTTTTAAATGTGTTATTTTAAAATATTACAATTCTTTAAAAAATAATTAAATTTTATTGAATAGGAAAATTTGAAAACATTAATGTAGGTCAAGTCTTGTGCAATTTCGAATAAGAAATAATTATCGTTAAAAAAAGTTTTAAGAATTAAAAAATAATGTTGATTCTGTTTTTGTCCATTGGCTAGACTATAGTATATTCTAAGGACTAATCCACTAGCCCACTCTGTGAAATATTCTATAATGTAGTATATGGACTGATTCTTATTCTGTTTGTCTATAGTCGAGCGTATGGACTTATTGTTCAATCTATGGAGAAGCTTATATGCCAATCCATGAAGTTGTTTATACACTTGTCCACAAACTATAGCAAAAATGATATACTAGATCAAAGACTAGATTATAGTGGAGACTAGTATTTAGTCCAAACTACAAACAAAACTATAGTACAAACTATAGATTAGTCAGGTCTATGGTCTAGTTTAGTGTGGACTATATTATAGTCTATAGTCTGGACTACAGTTTAGTCAATAGTCTGGAGTATAGTTAAGTCTATAGTCTGAACTATAGATTAGTCTATAGTCTGGACTATTGTCCAGTCTATGTCTGGACTATAGTTTAGTCTATAGTCTGGACTATAGTTTAGTATATAGTCAGGACTATAGTTTAGGCTATCGGTTGGACTATAGTTTAGTCTATAGTCTGGACTATAGTTTATTCTATATTCTGAACTATAGTTTAATCTATAGTCTGGACTATAATAGCCTATACTATAGTTTAGTTTTTAGTCTGGACTATAGTTTAGTCTATAGTCTGGACTATAGTCTAGTCTATAGTCTGGACTATAGTCTAGTCTATAGTCTGGACTATAGTCTAGTCTATAGTCTGGACTATAGTCTAGTCTATAGTCTGGACTATAGTCTAGTGTATAGTCTGGACTATAGTCTAGTCTATAGTCTGGACTATAGTATAGTCTAAGTTTGGACTATAGTATAGTCTATAGTATAGTCTATAGTATAGTCTATAGTCTGGACTATAGTTTAGTCTATAGTCTGGACTGTAGTTTAGTCTGTACTATAGTTTAGGTTGGTCTATAGTTTAGTCTATAGTCTGGACTATAGTTTATTTTATATTCGGGACTATAGTTTAGTCTATAGTCTGGACTTTAGTTTAGTCTTTAGTCTGGACTATAGCTTAGTCTTTAGTCTGGACTATAGTTTAGTCTATAACCTGGACTATAGTTTAGTCTTTAGTCTGGACTATAGTTTAGTCTATAGTCTGGACTATAGTCTAGTCTATAGTCTGGACTATAGTCTAGTCTATAGTCTGGACTATAGTCTAGTCTATAGTTTGGACTATAGTCTAGTCTAAGTCTGTACTATAGTATAGTCTATATTCTGGACTATAGTATAGTCTATAGTCTGGACTATAGTATAGTCTATAGTCTAGTCTAAGTCTGGACTATAGTATAGTCTATAGTCTGGACTATAGTTTAGTCCATAGTCTGGACTATAGTCTGGACTATAGATTAGTCTACAGTCTTGACTATAGTTTAGTCTATAGTCTGGACTATAGTTTAGTCTATAGCCTGGACTATAGTTTAGTCCATAGTCTGGACTATAGTTTAGTCTATAGTCTGGACTATAGTTTAGTCTATAGTCTGGACTATAGTTTAGTCTATAGTCGGGACTATAGTTTAGTCTATAGTCGGGACTATAGTTAGTCTATAGTCTGGTCTATAGTTTAGTCTATAGTCTGGACTACAGTTTAGTCTATAGTCTGGACTATAGTTTAGTCTATAGTCTGGACTATAGTTTAGTCTATAGTCTGGACTATAGTTTAGTCTATAGTCTGGATTATAGTTTAGTCTATATTTTGGACTATAGTTTTTTCTATAGTCTGGACTATAGTTTAGTCCATAGTCCGGGCTATAGTTTAATCTATAGCCTGGACTATAGTTTAATCTATAGTCTGGACTATAGTTTAGTCTATAGTCTGGACTATTGTTTAGTCCATAGTCTGGCCTATAGTTAATCTATAGTCTGAAATATAGTCTAGTCAATAGTCTTGTCTATAGTCAGGTTTATAGTTTTGTTTATAGTCTGGACTATAGTTTCGTCTATAGTTTTGGTTATATATAATGTAGAATCCATTATTTATTGAATCATGGGTTTTATATTTCATTTAATTAGAATTATGTGCTTAATTACAATTGACACCGATGAGTAATTATTTTTTTTTTTTGAAAATTATTCAGTTTTTTTTTCTATTCACACACATTCATTCATTTTCCTTATTTATTCTATTCATTTTTTTAATTCTACTTATAAAAACCCATTGAACAAAAAAATCTATGTCAAAATGCGTAAACAAATTCGCCTCAAATCGGTTCAATGCTCTTTTACATTGAGCTCAAACGAAATTGTTTAAAATTTTCATTGTGTTCACACTAACAAACAAGTAGGAATGTATTGTATTGCAAGCATGGGCAAAAGACTACTGGCCCATTTGTATAGTCTATTAATATGAACATGCCCATCACTGATATATACATATATGTGATAAAACTTGGTAATCTAAAAACCCACAATTCAAGCGAGAATTTGATCACATACAATTTCAGTTTAAAGATATAATTAAAGAACATAAAGACTCATGAATAAATCCAGAATTTGCCCAGAGTTGAAGCAATAATTTTTCTAAAAAATTATCCACGATTAAAGCTGTAATGTGACTAACAGATATCGGCAAAGAACCCTTCCTCTCTCCCATTTCGAGTACTAACCTCTTACTCTCTGCCCATGCCTGCTATATAAAAAGAGTCATAATTTTCTGCTGCCTCACACACCCAAGCAATATCAAGTATGTATGTTGCCCATCTCTACTATACGTGCGTGCCACAATTGCAACAACAGCAACTAATCAACAAACGAAACAATTTTTCTCGGTTTTGAAATCAACATACGCTAACGTACGTTGTGTATTTGACATGTTTACGATATTCGTATGCAAGTTGTTGCAGTTGGAAGAGGTGTGTTGTCATCTGTTTAATTTTCATTTTATTATTTCCATTCGTTTATGTTGTTGTGTTTTTTTTTTTTTCATTCTCTATATGTTAATTTCCCAATTTTTCTTTTTATTCTTTTACATTGTTTATATTGTTGTTATTGTTTGTTTATTATTCTGGTTGTGTCCCACTTTAACAAGTCATTAAATCGTGGGACAGAATCGTTGAAAAGGCAGGGGAATTTTTTATTGTAATGTATGTAGAATCTGTATTTTGTAAATATTGTAAACAAAAAACTGTGTGAAATCTGGTCGGTGTTTGAATTTTTTAAAATTCTATGAGTTTTTGAAAATAGGGGGAGTTTCAATTCTATAACATGGACTAGGCTATTGAGTTGTCCATAGACTGGACATTTGCATAATATATAGACTAGACTATAACTGGACTAAAGACTAGGCTATAGACTAAACGATAGGCTAGACCATAAAGAAGAATATAGATTAGACTATAGGATAGTCTATAGATCAGACTACGCTAGACTAGACTGTAGACTAGACTATAGACTAGACTATAGACTAGACTAGACTAGACTAGACTATACTACTAGACTAGACTATAGACTAGACTATAGACTAGACTATAGACTAGACTATAGACTAGACTATAGACTAGACTATAGACTAGACTATAGACTAGACTATAGAATAGACTATAGACTAGACTATAGACTAGACTATAGACTAGACTATAGACTAGACTATAGACTAGACTATTAGACTAGACTATAGACTAGACTATAGACTAGACTATAGACTAGACTATAGACTAGACTATAGACTAGACTATAGACTAGACTATAGACTAGGACTATAGACTAGACTATAGACTAGACTATAGACTAGACTATAGACTAGACTATAGACTAGACTATAGACTAGACTATAGACTAGACTATAGACTAGACTATAGACTAGACTATAGACTAGACTATAGACTAGACTATAGACTAGACTATAGACTAGACTATAGACTAGACTATAGACTAGACTATAGACTGACTAGACTAATAGACTAGACTATAGACTAGACTATAGACTAGACTATAGACTAGACTATAGACTAGACTAGACTAGACTATAGACTAGACTATAGACTAGACTATAGACTAGACTATAGACTAGACTATAGACTAGACTATAGACTAGACTATAGACTAGACTATAGACTAGACTATAGACTAGACTATAGACTAGACTATAGACTAGACTATAGACTAGACTATAGACTAGACTATAGACTAGACTATAGACTAGACTATAGACTAGACTATAGACTAGACTATAGACTAGACTATAGACTAGACTATAGACTAGACTATAGACTAGACTATAGACTAGACTATAGACTAGACTATAGACTAGACTATAGACTAGACTATAGACTAGACTATAGACTAGACTATAGACTAGACTATAGACTAGACTATAGACTAGACTATAGACTAGACTATAGACTAGACTATAGACTAGACTATAGACTAGACTATAGACTAGACTATAGACTAGACTATAGACTAGACTATAGACTAGACTATAGACTAGACTATAGACTAGACTATAGACTAGACTATAGACTAGACTATAGACTAGACTAGACTAGACTATAGACTAGACTATAGACTAGACTATAGACTAGACTATAGACTAGACTATAGACTAGACTATAGACTAGACTATAGACTAGACTATAGACTAGACTATAGACTAGACTATAGACTAGACTATAGACTAGACTATAGACTAGACTATAGACTAGACTATAGACTAGACTATAGACTAGACTATAGACTAGACTATAGACTAGACTATAGACTAGACTATAGACTAGACTATAGACTAGACTATAGACTAGACTATAGACTAGACTATAGACTAGACTATAGACTAGACTATAGACTAGACTATAGACTAGACTATAGACTAGACTATAGACTAGACTATAGACTAGACTATAGACAAGACTGTAGACTAGAATGTAGATTGGACTAATTATTAGACTATGGACTAGACTATAGTCCCGATTGTAGACTACACTATAGTCCCAAGACTATATGTAGTTCAGACTATTGTTAGGACTATGATCCAGACTACTGTTAGGGCTAGAGTCCAATCTAGTCCAGACTATTGTCAAGACTATAGTCCACACTATTTAGAAAAATATGTAAGTTTTCTTTGATTTCTTAAAATTTCTTAATATTTTTGTATTGAAAACTATGTTCATCGTTCTTTAAAATTCCTTAATATTCTCATTAAGTTTTCAAAATATTTTTCTTAGAAATTTATTTTTCAAATTCTTTCCATATGTATGTTAATGTGTTCCATAAAATATTTTTCATCATAATTATTATTCTGTTGTAATGATTATTTTTATGCGCTTATTAATGTGCGCATTTCTAAAAATAAAATTTTTATATGAAAATTATTCTTTTTTAAAGCTTTTTTGTGCGTTTTGGAAAAATTAAAAAAAAAAACTATTCTGCAATAAAATGATTTATGTTTTATGAAAGTGCAGAGAAAATAATATTACTTTGAATAATTACTTTATAAATAAGTTTTATAAACACTTTAATAAGAGGGGTATTCAGAGACAAGTGTAAAATATAAAATTCATTATAAGACCTCTAATGACTTAAGCTGCTAACTTATGCATGACAGTAAGCACTACTGGCTATATAAGTAAGTAGTAATTATTATGCAAACAGCCCTAAAGTATACTTTACTTTTATTAATGTTTTTATGAAGTCTGCTAAATAAAAATCGCCTAATCCATATATAGCTTTAGCAAGCCATAAATCCACATTATATTGAAACTTCAAAAAAAAAAAAACATTATTACACAATAGTCGTTTCTACAAACATGGATTAAAGAATTTGTATGTTGTTTTTTTGCTGTGTGTGTGTGTGCCTTGTTTATTAACCAGCCATGTTAAGTTGGAGTTACCATAAAAGTGCAATCAACAAAGCGTAGACAACAATAACAACAACAACAAACTCATACCGCTTTTGAAGTAAATAACTCAAACGGATTCCCGACTTAACCAGTGCGTACGTAGAAAGATACACACATACCTACATATGTTCGTCATTTATTTGTACAGAAACAATAACGAATAAACTATTTGAGATTCTAGAAGGTGAGAGGAGTTCGGTATTGGTAGTGTTAATGGAAGACCTTTAAAGGGGGTGCGTTCAGCATTAACCTACAGTATTGGTTGTGTTAATGGAACACCTTTAAAGGTGGTGCGTTTTCAAGAAGAGTCAAGTGTAGAACCAAGCCAGATTCTTACATCTATTATGGGTCTTTATTTAGTCAAGTTCTAGCTTAAATTGTATGTCTTTATGGTTTCAAGGTCTAGCTTGAGATATCGAGTAATTATATTGTCAAGCATTAGATGGAATCAAGAGGTCTAAATATTCAAAACTTTGCTTAAATCGTCGGTAGTTATATAGTCAAGTTCTACCTGCAATTATAAGTCTTTATATAGTTAAGTTCTAGCTTTCATCGTGGGTCTTTATCTATTTAAGTTTTAGCTTCAATCATGGGTCTGTAGATAATCAAATCCTAGTTTCAATTATATAGTCTTTATGTAGTCAGTTTTAGCTTCAATTGTGGGTCTTTATCTAGTCAAGTTGTAGCTTTAAACTCTTTAGCTCTTTATCAAGTAAAATTTTACCTTAAATCAGGGGTCTGTTATAGTCAAGTTCTAGCTTTAAACTAGGGTATTTATCTCTTAAAGTTTTAACTTAAATCTTGGGTCTTTATCTAGTCAAACACTAGCTTTAGTTATGGGACTTCATCTGATCAAATTCTTGCTTTAATTGTGGATCTTTTTCGGGTCAAGTTCGTGTATATTTATGTAGACAAGTTCTTGACTCAAACTACGTCTTTATATACACAAGTTATTGTATGAATCGTCGGCCTTTATCTTGCTTTAATCGTGGGTCTTGATTGTTTAAAGTTTTAACTTCAATCACGGGTCTTTATCTAGCCAAATTCTAGCTTCAGTTATGGGTCTTACTGTAATTGTGGATCTTTTTCTATTCAAGTTCTAACTTCAAGATAAGACTTCTTGCGTCGGTCCTCCTCTAGTCGAATTTTAGCTTTAATCATGATTGTTAATCTTGCCAAATTCTATCTTCTATTGTGGTCCTTTATCTATTGAAATTCTATTTTCAGTCTTAAGATTTTATCAATTCAACTTCTAACCCTAATCGTGATTCTTTATCTAGTCAAATTCTAGCTTCAATCGTGGGCCATGATCTATTAAAGTTTTAACTTCAATCATGGGTCTTAATCTAGATAAATTCTAGTTTCAGTTATGGGTCTTGCTTTAATTGTGGATCTTTTTCTAGTCAAGTTCTAACTTCTAGCTAAGTCTTCTTGTGTCGGTCTTCCTCTAGTCGAATTCTAGCTTAAATCGTGGTTTTTAATCTTGTCAAATGAAAGCTTCTATTGTGGTCCTTCATCTAGTCAAAATCTATTTACAATCTTAAGATTTTATCAATTCAACTTCGAGCCTTAATCGTGAATCTTTATCTAGTCAAATTCTAGTTTTAATCATGGGTCTTGATCTATTAAAGTTTAAGCTTCAAACGTTTGCCTTTATTGAGTCAGTTTTGGCTTCAATCATGGGTCTTTATGTAGTCAAGTTCTTGATTCCATTGTGGGTGATTATCTGAAAAAGTCTTCATCAAGTGTAAATTCAGTTATGGGTCTTAATCTGATCAAATTATTGCCTTAATTATGGGTCTGAATCTGATCAAATTCTTGCTTCAATTGTATATCTTTAAAGGGCCAAGCTTTTATAACATTATTTAACCAACTTCTTGCAAAAGTCATGAGTGATACAGTTCATTCTCTAGACAAATTCTGGCTTCAGTTCTGAGTCTTCATCTGATCAAATTCTTACTTCTATCCTTAATCTAAGTGTTTGCATACACAAGTTCTTGTGTGAATCGTCGATCTTTATCTGATCAAATACTAGCTTTAATCGTGGCTTTTTATCTATCAAAGTTTTAGATATAATCGCTGGACTTTATCTAGTCAAATTATAGCTTCAATCGTGAATCTTTTTCGAGCCAAGTTCTAGCTTTAATCGTGGCTCTTAATCTAGTCAAATTTTATATTCCATTATGGGTCTTAATCTGATCGATTTCTTGCTTTAATTATGGATCTTTATCTAAACAAGTTCTAGCTTCATGAGTCCTTATCTGCACAAGTTTTAGAGTAAATCGTGGGTCTTTATCTTAACAAATTCTAGCTTTTACTAGGGGTCTTTATCTAGTCAAATTCTAGCTTCTCTGGTGAGACTTTATCTAATCTTGCCTAAACCGATCACTGAGGGAGGGGGCTAATCCCCAGAACTGCTGGGTTCACTTACATTTGATTCTAATGTGTATGAGCTCTCAAAAGCAATTCAAAAGATTGAAGTTTCTTGGCTTAGAGTTTTTGGCTTGTTACCATGATTTCTATACGAATTTGAAGATGTTGATAAAAACGATATTGGTTGCGGTTGTATGGTGGCCAATTTGTGGTTTCTATTCAGCGCTGCATTTAAAAGTTCTTTTTCATTTGAAGTGAAAAATAGTTTTCTAACATATAAAGTGCGTGACTGGATACAAGTAATTTTCCCCACGTAGTCATAGAAGTGGCTTTCTGTTCTGTTAATAAACTATTCTCAGTACAAATCAGTTACAAACTTGTACAACTACTACTGGTTCCATAGAATATTTACACAGGTATTGTTGTTGTTGTTGCTGTTTGTGTGTAGCAGTTGTTGACCAATATTTAACTTTGTTGTATTCTTTTCATTAAAGCTTTCTTTTGAGGTTTAGAGATTACAATCATAGAAAGTTTTTATTTTTCTTTTTTGACTTCTTTCCACTTTTCTTACGTTGTTTGTTCTTTAAGTTTAAGCTCATTGTCAGGGCAAAGTGTGTGTGTTTGTGGGTTCTTGTACTGTACTATTAGTAGTTGTTCGTTACTATATCTTGAGGTTTCTTTTTTGTTAGTATTTTTCTGTTGCATGTCTTTTACACTTTTCTTTTTGTATAAACTTGGCTAATCATGTTACGAAAGTGTTGATTTAACGTTAAACTTGTCTTTAATAATAAAAAAAGCAGATTCATTGTTGTAAATCACGTTTGTGGCAAGTACACATACATACACACATACTTTTTTAATCTTGTAAATAATGGAAAAGTATTGAAAAATATATATAAATCATTGATTTAATAAAAACTTACATATTGTTTTATCACTCGTTCTAATTGGGCTTCAATCGTAAGACTTTATCGGGTCAATTTCTGGCTTCAATCTTGGGCTTTAAACTAGTCAAACTCTAGCTTGAATCTTGGGGTTTAATCTAGTCAAATTCTAGCTTTGAATTTGGGGTTTGATTCAGTCAAACTCTGGCTCTAATTGCGGTTCGTTATCTGATCTAGTTTTAGCTTTAATCTTAAATCTTTATCTAGTCTAATTCTAGCTTCAATTGTGAGACTTTATCTAGTCAAGTTCTAGCTTCAATCATTTGTTTTTGTTCAGTCAAGTTCTGCCTTCAATCTTGGGTTTAAATCCGCGCAAACTCTAGCTTAAATCTTAGGTTTGAGCCAGTCCCTAGCTATAAACAAGGGCCTTTATCTAATCGAGTTTTAACTTGAATGATGGATCTTTATCTGGTCAATTTGAAGCTTCAAACGTGAGTTAAGTTGTAGCTTAAATTTGTACCATTGTATAGTTAAATGGATCTATATATATCTAGTCAAATAACCTAAAATTATAGCTTTATTCGTTAGGGTTTAATACAGTCAAATTCTAGCTTATATCTTGGGGTTTAATCCACACAAACTTTGGATTCAATTAAGGTACTTTATCTGATCTAGTTTTAGCTTCAATCTTGGATCTTTATGTAGTCAATATGTAGCTTCAAACGTGAGTCAAGTTGAAGCTTAACTTTGTACTATCGTATAGTTAACTTATATCTGATCTAGTTTTATCTTTATTCTTGGATCTTTATCTAGTCAATTTGTAGCATCAAACGTGAGTCAAGTTGAAGCTTAATTTTGTACCATTATATAGTTAAGTTATAGACTCAATTGTGGATCTATATCTGGTCAAATTGTAGCGTCAATTGTAAGACCTTATCTAGTCAATTTTAAGCTATAATGTTGGTCTTTAAACTAATCAAACTTTAGCTTCAATCTTGAGGTTGAACCCAGTCAAATTCTAGCTTTAATTTTTGGGTTTGATGCAGACAATCTATGACCCCCCACTTGGGGGTCATATCTGATCGAGTTTTAGCTTCTATCTTGGATCGTTATTCTAGCTTTAATCTTGGGGTTGGTTTAGTCAAGATCTTGCTTTAATCGCTAGTCCTAATCTAGTAAAGTTTTATCTTCAATCTTGGCTTTACTATTCAACTTCAATCATGGGTCTATATCTAGACAAATTCTAGTTTTAATTATGGGTCCTAATCTGGTCAAATTCTAGCTTCAATTGTGGATCTTTATCTAGTAAAGTTATATTTTCAACCGTGAGATATTATCCATTCAGCTTCAAGTCTAATTCTAGCTTCAATCGTGGATCATAATCTAGTCAATCATGAAACTTTATTTAGTTAAATTCTAGCCTAAATCTAGTCAAAATCTAGCTACAATCGTGAGTCTTTACTTTTACAAGTTCTAGTCTGAATCGAGGGGGTAAGTCTAGTCAAATTATAACGTCAATCGTGAGTCTTTATCTAAACAAATTAAAGCTTCAATGTGGGTCTTTATGTAGTAAAGTTTTAGCTTCAAGTTCTATCTTTAATCGTGGACCTTTATCTAAACAAATTCTTTCTTCAATTATGGGTTTTAATCTGGTCAAAATCCAGCTTCAATTGGGGATCTTTATCTAGTAAAGTTTTAACTTCAGTTATGGGTTCTTACCTAGTCCTGCACTAGCATTAATCGTAGACCTTCCAGTGTATGAATCTAAGTGTGAGGTGGTCGCAAGAGTGAATTCGGAATATGTTGTTTGAACTCTTATCGTTTTCTTATATTCTGGGTTTGTAATTAGCTTAAGTTTGACAGCTGTTAAGATTAAGACAAATTGTGTATAAAACCCCCTATTCGCCCGACTTTTTATTATCAACTTCCAACGTAAATCTTTGTCAAAGCCGACATAATATTTGTTTAGATTATAATTTACATAATTACATGCTTTCATACCATAACAAAAATTACCATAAAAAATTTACTCCATGTATCATTTTCATTCATTCATTCATGAATTAAGGAATGCATGCTTGCATGCATTCTAAATTATACAAATAGTTTTCCATAACTTTGCTGTAATGATGATGCTATTTTTAGGTTAAATTCCATAACATTAGTTGTAGCAGCCCAAAAGTTGAATGATCTATAAAGAGACTTTGTGAAACTAAAAAAAAATTATCATAGTCATCATAGTAAAAGCTGTCATCAGCAGCAGCAACAACAGCAGCAGCAACGTCATCAGCAGTTCTGCTATGAAATGCATATTTCCATAACGAAAAATTGACTATTCACTGCTAAAGTACATTTTTTTGTGTTATTTACGAGAGAAAATTTGTTTATTGCTGATTTTTTATTGTTGTTGTTGTCGGTATCTTGCTATTCATTAGGACAGAAAATAGGTCAGTATAGTAATGCATTAGTAACATAATAAAATTTAAATTTATTTTATGAATTAAAATCTACATAAACTAAATAAAAACAGATCATTGTTCTAGACACTATAAATGAATTAAAATAAATAACTGACTGTGTGCCAGTTAGACTATTAGATGGGCGCAGTAGGGTCAGTCAGTATAGATTTGCATATATATAGGGTACGCAGCAGAGATGTTAAAGTTGATTTGTTCAAAGGTTTAAAAAGAGTGAAAGTTTTGCTGAAAATAATCTACTTCTAGTTTAAAACCTGATTCTTTGTGGAGTCATGTTATAACCTCGATTCTTGGTCAAGTTTTATCTTGGATCGAGGTTCTTTATCTAGTAAAGTTCTAGCTTTAAAAGTGGATCTTTATCTAGTCAAATTATAGCTTTAATAGTGAGTCTTTTTCTACTCAAACTCTAGCTTCATTCGCGAGCCTTTATATAGTCCAATTTTAACTGCAATCTGGGGTCTTTATCTAGTCAAATTCAAGCTTTAATAGTGACCCTTAATCCCGTCCAGTTCAAACTTTAATAGAGAGTCTTTATATTCTCTAATTCTAGCTTGCTTTAGGGTTCTTAAACTAGTCAAATACTAGCTTCAATCGTTAGACGTTATCTAGGATCTTTACCTGATCAAATTCTATATTATCTTGGATCGAGGTTCTTTATCTAGTAAAGATCTAGCTTTAAAATTGGATCTTTATCTAATCAAATTCTAGTTTTAATATTAAGTATTTTTCCAGTCAAACTCTAGCCTCATTTGCGAGCCTTTATTTAGTCGAATTTTTGCTTCAATCTGAGGTCTTTATCTTATCAAATTTTAGCTTTAATGTTGAGCCTTTATCCTGTCAAATTCAATCTTTAATATATATATTAAAGATCAAAGATCAAACAAATTCGTTATAAACCCAAATAAAAATATTTATAAAAATCGAAATTAAATTTAAGCAACCGATTGTTAAGAAAAAAATTGTGCATATTTTTTTCTGTGTAGAGTACATATTTATATAGTCAAATTCTAGTTTCATATATGGGGTTTCATCTAGTCAAATACTAGCTTCGTTAGACAATATCGCGGCAAATTTGAGTTTAAATCGTGGATCTTTATCTGATCAAATTCTATATCATCTTGTATCCAGGTTCTTTATCTAGTAAAGTTCTAGCTTTAAAAGTGGATTTTTATCTAATCAAATTCTAGCTTTGATAGTGAGTCTTTTTCTAGTCTCATTTGCGGGCCTTTAGTGAGTCAAAATTTTGCTTCAATCTGGGGTCTTTATCTAGTCAAATTCTAGCCTTAATCCCATCAATCTCATTCTTTAGTAGAGAGTCTTTATATAGTAAAATTCTAGTTTCATATATGGGGCTTCATCTAGTCAAAGCCTCATTTACGGCCTTTATTTAGTCGAATTTTTTCTTTAATCTGGGGTCTTTATCTAGTCAAATTCTAACTTTAATGGTGAGTCTCTATCCCGCTAATCTCAATCTTTAATAGAGAGTCTTTATATATTCTAATTCTGGCGTTATTTATAGAACTTAATCTAGTCAAATTATAGCTTTTATTGTAAGACGTTATCCAGGCAAATTTGAGTTAAAATCATTGATCTTTATCTGATCAAGTTTTAGGTTCAATCGTGGGTATTAATTCATTAAAGTTCTAGCTGTAATCATGAGTCTTTATCGGGTCAAATTAGAGCTTCAATTGGGAGTGCTTATCTAGTCTAGTTCTAGAGTAAAGTTTTTTAATTGCAAAACTTTTTCTAGTCAATTTGTAGCTTGCAGCTCGTATGGTGAAAGATTTCACTTCAATTTCGGGCATTTATCTAGTTCCATTATAACTGCGATCACTGATCTTCGTTCCGGGAACTTTCAACCACTCTAATAAATATTTATTTTAATATTTATCTATAAATAACATTTAATTACTAATAAATTGTCCAATAAACTGAAAAAGAAAGAAAAAACTCTGGCGCCTTTAGTTGTCCAACTTCTGTCAATATGTTTAAGGAAATACTAAGTATAGGCCAACTAAAAACAAGCATAATTGCCCAAGACAAATGCGTGGTAGTAAAAAAAAACACAACAAATTACTAAATCAAAAAACTACTCTTCTACTCTTATAACAGTTAATTACAAATTTCTTTGAAAATTTTGCAGAAAACATTTTCCGGTTTTGACACAACATCTTTGCAAACGTCACGACTAAACGTTATTTACAAAAATTGACAGCTTATTTAATGGTAGTCCGTCCGTCTGTCTGTCTTAACTATTAAACTGTCGATCAAAGTCAATTGGTGGTAAATAAAAAAAACTAAAATTTATTAAAGAAAAACTTAATTGTTTATATTTATAGTAAAGTCAAATTGTAAAAATTTAGCAGCAGGGGCTGATATTTAATTAATGTTTTTTGCTAAAAGTCGCTTTAAATTATTATATATAGTTAGTAACTGAATATTTAATTTAAACTGGTAGTTTTTAATAAATAGCTTATCTTAATTGCCGGAATAGTAAAAGATAATTTAAGAGATCTGGTTGTATATACATATGAGCTTCTTGTATTAAAATTGCTTGTTTATGTTGATAGGATGATCAAAATCCGAGAAGAAAACTTTATTATAGTATTCACTGAATATGTTATTAAGAAACTTAATTTCCTGAACGTAATTGCTAAGAATACTCAGTATTCGTGAGGGTGTTATCCGGAGTAATATCTCTCCAAAGCCTAACAATGGTAAATAATTTGCTCTAGAGTTTCACGGTCTTCTCATCGTCCTCCTCTACATTCGTCTTAATCCGCACGTGCAAACTTGCTTATACTGCTCTCGTTAGGATCAACCATAGGATCCCACCGTTTCATTATTCCAAGAAACATTATGAGATTCTTTCACCCATATTTTTAATTTAGCTCTCGTTGCGTCGAATGGTTTTGCGTTCAAGCTCCCTTCCATTTAAGGCTAGTACATTCTCGGGTGGCCTGGCAAGCAAATTATGTAAACCTTACCTCTGGGAGAGTATTTGGTTGAAGCTTTCTTACAATTAAATACGGTCCTAGATTTAACATTAACACCTGATATCGCTCTAATAACCTTCTGGCTGTCGGTAAATAGGTTAATACCTGTTGGCGCCATATTATAACTCGGACTTCTGCCTAGAAGCTAGTGCTATGATTAAGTTAAAGATGGTATATTTCTGGGTCTTCAATATAGAATCCCAGGCCCGCTTTATCTCCCAATTTAGAGCCATTCGCGTTGTAACGGGTTCCTGCGGTAGTTAGTTAATTAGTCCAAAGACTAGTCCGTAGACTTGTTCTTAGACTAGTCCATAGACTAGACCATACACTAGTCCAGGTTAGTCAATACAGTAGTCCATAGACTAGTCAATTGACTAGTATAGTCTTGTCCATAGACTAGTCAATATACTAGTCCATAGACTAGTCAAAAAACTAGTCTAGACTGAAAGACCAGTCTATAGACTAGTTAAAAAACTAGTCTATAGCCTATTGAAGAGACTAGTGCATAAACCAGTCCAAAGACTAGTCCATAGACTAGTCAATTGACAAGTCCAAAAACTAGACCAAAGACTTGTTCAAAGTATAGTTCAAAAACTAGTTCAATTAGTTAGTTAGTTAGTTAGTTAGTTAGTTAGTTAGTTAGTTAGTTAGTTAGTTAGTTAGTAGTTAGTTAGTTAGTTAGTTAGTTAGTTAGTTAGTTAGTTAGTAGTTAGTTAGTTAGTTAGTTAGTTAGTTAGTTAGTTAGTTAGTTAGTTAGTTAGTTAGTTAGTTAGTTAGTTAGTTAGTTAGTTAGTTAGTTAGTTAGTAGTTAGTTAGTTAGTAGTTAGTTAGTTAGTTAGTTAGTTAGTTAGTTAGTTAGTTAGTTAGTTAAGTTAGTTAGTTAGTTAGTTAGTTAGTTAGTTAGTTAGTTAGTTAGTTAGTTAGTTAGTTAGTTAGTTAGTTAGTTAGTTAGTTAGTTAGTTAGTTAGTTAGTTAGTAGTTAGTTAGTTAGTTAGTTAGTTAGTTAGTTAGTTAGTTAGTTAGTTAGTTAGTTAGTTAGTTAGTTAGTTAGTTAGTTAGTTAGTTAGTTAGTTAGTTAGTTAGTTAGTTAGTTAGTTAGTTAGTTAGTTAGTTAGTTAGTTAGTTAGTTAGTTAGTTAGTTAGTTAGTTAGTTAGTTAGTTAGTTAGTTAGTTAGTTAGTTAGTTAGTTAGTTAGTTAGTTAGTTAGTTAGTTAGTTAGTTAGTTAGTTAGTTAGTAGTTAGTTAGTTAGTTAGTTAGTTAGTTAGTTAGTTAGTTAGTTAGTTAGTTAGTTAGTTAGTTAGTTAGTTAGTTAGTTAGTTAGTTAGTTAGTTAGTTAGTTAGTTAGTTAGTTAGTTAGTTAGTTAGTTAGTTAGTTAGTTAGTAGTAGTTAGTAGTAGTTAGTTAGTTAGTTAGTAGTTAGTTAGTTAGTTAGTTAGTTAGTTAGTTAGTTAGTTAGTTAGTTAGTTAGTTAGTTAGTTAGTTAGTTAGTTAGTTAGTTAGTTAGTAGTTAGTTAGTTAGTTAGTTAGTTAGTTAGTTAGTTAGTAGTTAGTTAGTTAGTTAGTAGTTAGTTAGTTAGTTAGTTAGTTAGTTAGTTAGTAGTTAGTTAGTTAGTTAGTTAGTTAGTTAGTTAGTTAGTAGTTAGTTAGTTAGTTAGTTAGTTAGTTAGTTAGTTAGTAGTTAGTTAGTTAGTTAGTTAGTTAGTTAGTTAGTTAGTTAGTTAGTTAGTTAGTTAGTTAGTTAGTTAGTTAGTTAGTTAGTTAGTTAGTTAGTTAGTTAGTTAGTTAGTTAGTTAGTTAGTTAGTTAGTTAGTTAGTTAGTTAGTTAGTTAGTTAGTTAGTTAGTTAGTTAGTTAGTTAGTTAGTTAGTTAGTTAGTTAGTTAGTTAGTTAGTTAGTTAGTTAGTTAGTTAGTTAGTTAGTTAGTTAGTTAGTTAGTTAGTTAGTTAGTTAGTTAGTTAGTTAGTTAGTTAGTTAGTTAGTTAGTTAGTTAGTTAGTTAGTTAGTTAGTAGTTAGTTAGTTAGTTAGTTAGTAGTTAGTTAGTTAGTTAGTTAGTTAGTTAGTTAGTTAGTTAGTTAGTTAGTTAGTTAGTTAGTAGTTAGTTAGTTAGTTAGTTAGTAGTTAGTTAGTTAGTTAGTTAGTTAGTTAGTTAGTTAGTTAGTTAGTTAGTTAGTTAGTTAGTTAGTTAGTTAGTTAGTTAGTTAGTTAGTTAGTTAGTTAGTTAGTTAGTTAGTTAGTTAGTTAGTTAGTTAGTTAGTTAGTTAGTTAGTTAGTTAGTTAGTTAGTTAGTTAGTTAGTTAGTTAGTTAGTTAGTTAGTTAGTTAGTTAGTTAGTAGTTAGTTAGTTAGTTAGTTAGTTAGTTAGTTAGTTAGTTAGTTAGTTAGTTAGTTAGTTAGTTAGTTAGTTAGTTAGTTAGTTAGTTAGTTAGTTAGTTAGTTAGTTAGTTAGTTAGTTAGTTAGTTAGTTAGTTAGTTAGTTAGTTAGTTAGTTAGTTAGTTAGTTAGTTAGTTAGTTAGTTAGTTAGTTAGTTAGTTAGTTAGTTAGTTAGTTAGTTAGTTAGTTAGTTAGTTAGTTAGTTAGTTAGTTAGTTAGTTAGTTAGTTAGTTAGTTAGTTAGTTAGTTAGTTAGTTAGTTAGTTTACCCGTCATACTGACTAGTCTCTGGCCTAGGTCTATTAACTAATCATTTGTCAAGTTTATGGACTAGTCTATGAACTTTGATAGGTGTTCGACATAACCTTGTTTTTTTAAGCTCCAGCTGTTTAATTTTCAAATACTACCTAAATTGTTTATTTGAATCCATTGTTTTCATTCCAGAAAACAATTTCAACAATTGTCTACTTAATAATTCAATAATTCCCCATAATTTTCTATTTATTTAGTGTTAAGTCCATTAAGTAGCATTTTATGCTGTCATCATCACAATGTTCAAAATAGCAAACCGTGTAGAAGAACCTCTGTCATAGATATCTAGTGTGTCTTAATATGACATAATTTATTTTTTATGACATAATCTAAATATATACACACACAGTTGTTTATAATATTGACAATTTCGTCACCCTAGAATTTTATGGGGTCATTTGAAATTTATTACAATTTCATGTTTTCAATTTGTTTAAGACAATAAAATATTTATGTTTTGTGAATTGTTAATAATAAAATTATTAAATTGTTTTAAACATGGCGACTATTTGAACTTGAATTATTAATTTAACTGCTTGGAATAAGTAATGTTTAGGAAAGTAGCTTTATTTAAAGATCGGGTATGTTTGTATAATGTTGCCAACCTATTTTATTTAATGGATTTATCAAGTGTTAAACATTATATTAACATATATGTATGTTCTTATTTAACCTCAAACACTCCTGCAAAAGTCGTTAGTAAGCTAGTGCGTGTTAATAAGAAATCTTTAACGTCAAAGGAAAAATGGGGTCAATCAATATATTTTGAAATTATGTTGATAAGAAGTCGATTATAGGGTTTCTATGAAAATAAGGCTTCTTCTACTCCAACCTCAAAACTAATTAACTAACTGACTAGTGTGAACAGCTAATTTTTAGATTCAAAAACGTGTCTATCTTAAACCTGTAATTATTTTTAATCTCTTTCCCAATTAATTGTTTTCCATTTAAAATATTCATAAGGAATAATTTTCATTTAACCTAGAAAATCAAGTAAATCTTAATATTTTTTAAACTTATTGAACAAAAATCTTACAAAAAAAGTTTCCTGTCAAACGACAAGTGTTTGCTCCTGCAAGTAATCAAGTTTCTTTTTAAAGTTTGAGGATTTTCGATTAATTTTATATTAACCAAAGAAACCCGTTTTAATTTCTTATGGAACGTGAGAATAATTACCACTACACTTGTCCATAGCTAAAGCGAGATAGTGCAGTAAAGTACATCAAACTAACGGCACAGTTTGTCGGTAAGTTTTGCACTTGTAAACTTAACGCTTACAATTGATAAGGTTGGCAACTTTTAACAACAGTTCCGTTCCAATTACTCTTCAATATAGTTTTTTTTACAGATTTTTTTTTTTGAAATTTTATTTGTTGTAAACTAGTATTTAAATTTATAAGCAAAATTAATCAATTGATTTGAAGTAGAGATGGATGAAGACCAGAAGTTCAAAACGAAATTGTTGTGTGTTAAACAAATTTGTAACTGTCAGCATAAAAGAAATAGTTTGATTCAAATGAAACGAGTTGTCGAAGTTTTATTGCGGCAAAAATTGATTAATTCAATAGAGTAGGATCCTACTTTTCACGGCAGGATAAACTGGTCAACGGACTTAGCAGTCAGTAGTCTAGGCCATAGACTAGGAATATACCAGACAAAATAATAGTCCATAGCTTAGGGAATATACTAGTCTATAAATTAAACAATAGAATTGCCCATAGTGTATACAACAGTCCACATACTAGACAAAAGACCAGTCTTAGGCTTGTCAATAGGCAACACAATTGGTCTATAGACCAGTCCTTAAACTATCCATATACTTGTCAATAGATTAGTCCATCGACCAGAACACAGAATAGTGCACACATTAGACAATAGACCAGTCCATAGACTAGTCAAGGGACAAGTCCATGGACCTGTCCATAGACTAGCTCAAAGAGTAGTCCATAGGCAAGTATAAAGATTAAACACTAGTTTATAGTCTAGACTAGACTATAGACAAGACTATAGACTAGACTATAGACTAGGCTATAGACTAGACTATAGGCTAGACTATAGACTACAGTATAAACTAGACTAAACTATAGACTAGACTATAGACTAGACTATAGACTAAACTATAGACTAGACTATAGACTAGACTATAGACTAGACTATAGACTATACTATAGACTAGACTATAGACTAGACTATAGACTAAACTATAGACTAGACTATAGACTAGACTATAGACTAGACTATAGACTAGACTATAGACTAGACTATAGACTAGACTATAGACTAGACTAGACTAGACTAGACTAGACTATATACTAAACTATAGACTAGACTATAGACTAAGCTATAGACTAGACTATAGACTAGACTATAGACTAGACTAAAGACTAGACTATAGACTAGACTATAGCCAATACTATAGACTAGACTATAGACTACACTATAAACTAGACTAAACTATAGACTAGACTATAGACTAGACTATAGACTAGACTATAGACTAGACTATAGACTAGACTATAGACTAGACTATAGACTACACTATAGACTAGACTATAGACTAGACTATAGACTAGACTATAGACTAGACTACAGACTAGACTATAGACTAGACTATAGACTAGACTATAGACTAGACTAGACTATAGACTAGACCAGCGGTTCCCACCGATTTTTACTTCGCGGACCCCTTGAAGAACTTATTTAATTTCGCGGACCCCCATACATATTTTGATATCTTATTGTTCTAAATAATTGTCCATTCGAAAATTGATCTAGTCCATTAATCCCTAGGTCTAATAAATGTAGAGATTTCATATCTATAAAATATTCCCGTACATTGAGAATATATAATATTTCAGATAGGTTTTCAATTTTTTAATTTTATGATCGTGAGATCTTTCATGTTCATTTTTCTTCAAGGTAGCGAAAAGGTTTCTTTATCAAATATTGTCACATGTGCTTAAGGAGTCACGTTTCAAAAATTTGTTGCGATTGCAAAGGGTGAACTGAGTAAGTGAGCAAAGTTTTCGGGAAAATAATATAAGAAAGTTGGACTTCTTCTATGTTGTTGCGGAATGCGTTATCCGCATAATATATGATTTGAACTCTTTGTTAAAGTACTGTGAATTTGGAACTTAAATTTGAATTTTAAAATACCAACGAATTATTTTACTTCATGGCTTTTGGCTACATATTTACGCGAAACGCTATGGATTTTCTGATGTTAATTTTATAATATATATTGGTCGACAAAATCAAGTTAAAATCTGTGTATCACGTCGGATTGGAATATTTATAAAGAGATGCATAAAGAGTCACCTCTGTTTTGAAAATATATAATTTTACTCCTTTCAAACAAGAACACTTTTGCTTACAATTTGATAAACTTAAATCTGTAATAAGCTTGTCTTTGAATTGAACTTCATACTCCGGAATACCAGTATCCCTAATTTAATTGTAAGGCAGAGTATTATTTGTCTGAAATAAAAACCATTATTTCAGTACATTTACAGGAAATAAAAATTACAAATCACGCAATACTTTACTTTATATAAGTTATACAATAAATTTGTAGGGCCTAGCTTCTTCCTGATAAACAACCGAAAAAATAAAATTCAAAAAGTCACCAAAAAATTTCGGATTATTGCACAAAAATTGGAGATATTTGTACATACATATAAAAGAATATTGTTTATTCATGTTTTTTTCGTTCGTCTTCACGGACCCCCTAGGATTTTACTACGGACCACTAGGGGTCCGCGGACCCCCATTTGGGAAACGTTGGACTAGACTATAGACTAGACTATAGACTAGACTAGACTATAGACTAGACTATAGACTAGACTATAGACTAGACTATAGACTAGACTATAGACTAGACTATAGACTAGACTATAGACTAGACTATAGACTAGACTATAGACTAGACTATAGACTAGACTATAGACTAGACTATAGACTAGACTATAGACTGGACTATAGACTAGACTATAGACTGGACTATAGACTAGACTATAGACTAGACTATAGACTAGACTATAGACTAGACTATAGACTAGACTATAGACTAGACTATAGACTAGACTATAGACTAGACTATAGACAAGACTATAGACTAGACTATAGACTGGACTATAGACTAGACTATAGACTAGACTATAGACTAGACTATAGACTAGACTATAGACTAGACTATAGACTATACTATAGACTATACTATAGACTAGACTATAGACTAGACTATAGACTAGACTATATAGACTAGACTATAGACTAGACTATAGACTAGACTATAGACTAGACTATAGACTAGACTATAGACTAGACTATAGACTAGACTATAGACTAGACTATAGACTAGACTATAGACTAGACTATAGACTAGACTATAGACTAGACTATAGACTAGACTATAGACTAGACTATAGACTAGACTATAGACTAGACTATAGACTAGACTATAGACTAGACTATAGACTAGACTATAGACTAGACTATAGACTAGACTATAGACTAGACTATAGACTAGACTATAGACTAGACTATAGACTAGTCTATAGACTAGACTATAGACTAGACTATGGACTAGACTATAGACTAGACTATAGACTAGACTATAGACTAGACTATAGACTAGACTATAGACTAGACTATACACTAGACTATACACTAGACTATACACTAGACTATACACTAGACTATAGACTAGACTATAGACTAGACTATAGACTAGACTATAGACTAGACTATACACTAGACTATAGACTAGACTATAGACTAGACTATAGACTAGACTATAGATTAGACTATAGACTAGTTTATAGACTAGACTATAGACTAGACTATACACTAGACTATAGACTATATTTAATATAATTAATGACTTTATATTAAAACTAAGACCTTTCACTTTTACATTTTCCCCGCATATATAAAAACTAATTAAAAGAGTTTTATAAGCAATAGTTAACTTAATTACCATGGTAATTACTACCAACACTAAAAGAAAATTTACAATAATTTAAATAAATTTTCCTTTAATAAAACATAAGTTTTTATTAAAAATTTCTATTTATATAAATGTTTAATGGTCGTGGACATTTTGTTTTACTGCAGGTCTTAACAATTTCTTGTTAAATTTGAACTTAAAACAAATAAAAAAGAAAATATTATTAATTATAATTTCTGAGGATGAATGGTTAAATTATGAGCAGCAATTTATGTAGTTTAATTTAGTTAAGCTTTCTCTTTAATATATTTTTTTATAAATTATTATTTTAAAGAAAAACAAAGTGGTAATATTTTTAATTTTGTATTTTATGAGTGTAATAATTTTTTATTATATTTAACAAGTTTAAGCCATGTTTTTTTTTAAGTTTATTGACCATACTATATAATGTTTAGTAACGGTTAAATGTTAACCCCTGTAAAAAAAACATTAGAAATTATTATGTTTTTAACAAAAATAAATGGGAGAAAATAGACAAAAAATAGTGCAAAATCATGTTTTAAATTTAATTTGAATCCAGTTTAGTTTATTTGAAATTTTAAGCTTTTTCAGCCATGTTTTTTTGGTGGTTAAAGTTTATCAAACCTTAAAATTTAAACGGTTTTTATAAAAAGTCAGCCAAGCGTTGCAGTTTACCTACTACTCGTAGTTGTTAAAAATGTTAATTTTTTTTAAAATTTTTCTGGTTTGAAATAATTAACATGTATTTCGATTTTATGCAAATTTTACAAAAAACTAAAGTTTTTTTATAAACCCCCCAAAAGAAAATTTATTAAAATATCATGCAGGTAATCAGATATTTTATGTTAAATATAAACTTTTACGGAAGTCATATTTCCCCAAAGAATATAAAAGAAAGTCTTGCGTGTAAAGCAAACAACCCTTATATTCTTACTTTCAGTAGCAAACAATAAAAAAAACTCGCTTAATTGACATCATTGTTAATATGCTGGGAACTTATTTTATGCGTTAATTTAAATAAATAAAACCTCAAAAAAAACCCCGCTAATTAAAAGGTCAAACTTTGTTACATACAATGAAATTGTAATATGATATGTTGGTCAAGTTTGTAAAATCGGAAGTTGGTAACAATCACGGTCATTGTGCTTAAAATCAACCCCCCAAAAAAAATTTGTAAAAAATAATGGAAATTTGGAATAATGTCGTCATTGTTTTGTACTAGCTGTAATAAATTCCGGAAAAAGTGTTAACAAATTTTAATAAAAACTGAACCCGTCTAAAGTTTCTATTCCGCTATTCGTTTGTTTCATTCCATTGACTTCTCGCAATTGGTGCATTGTCTAGTCAATCGACTAGTCTATCAACTAGTCCAAAGTGTACTCTATTGTCTAGTCTATGGACTTGGACTAGACTCGGGACTAGCCAATGGTCTACTCTGTGGCCTTGTCTATTGACTAATTTATGTACTAGTCTATTGGCTTATCTCTGGGCTAGTCCATGAATTGGACTATGAACTAATCTATTGACTTGTCTATGGACTATTCTACCGACTAGTCTATAAACTAGTTCAAAGTCTACTCTCTTGTCTAGTCTATGGACTTGGATTAGACTATGCTATGGACTAGACTCTCTACTAGTCAATGGTCTATTCTGTGGCCTTGTCTATTGACTAATTTATGCACTAGTCTATTGACTTATCTCTATTGACTTACAATATGGACCAAGGAGTAATATATTGACCAGTTTATGGACTAGTCTACTGACTGTTCTATTTACTAGTCGATTGACTAGTCTCTTGACCACTTTATAGACTAGTCTATTGACTATAGACTAGTATGTGGATTGGCCTATGTATATGTTTATTGTCTAGTCTATTAACTACTTTATAGTCCAGTCTATGGGTTGAATTATTGTCTATGGATTAGCTGATTTACTAGTCTATTGCTTAGACTATTGACTAGTCTCTTGACTGGTATATTGTTTATTCTATTGACTAATCTATTCTCTAGTCTATTGACTATGGACTAGTCTATTGTAATGTGGACTAGTGTTTTGACTAGTCTATTGATTGGATTAGGAATAGTCTACGGATTATTGACTATTCGATTAACTACTCTATGAACTAGTCAGTTTACTAATCCATTGACTATGGACTAACTTGTCTATTGACTGGCCTATTGATTAGTCTATTAACTCCTGTATGGTCTAGTCTATTGACTACCTTACGTACTTATGTAACTTCTCAAAGGTCAACTTCATGGACTTTGGACTAATCTATCGACATATTCGTTGACTAGTCTAATGAATTCTCTATGGACTAGTTTATTGACTACATTATGCACCAGTCTATTGACTCGTCGGTAGACTATTGACTGGTATATTAACTAGCCGATTGGCTAGTCTATTGACAACTCTATAGACTAGTCTATTGATTAGTCTATTGACTATATATATTTGAATATAATTATTCTCTAGTTTATTGAATAGTCTATGGACTGGTGGATTGACTAGTCTACTGCTTAGGCTAATCAAGAGACTAGTCTATGGACTATTCTCTTGATTTAATAATTAGTAGTATTCTTATTTATATGTATTTCATTTATAGATATTGTTTAATAATTTTATTCCTTTTTCTATTTTCAGGTAATTACCCAAAAAATATAAAAAAAAATTTAACTGTAAGTAAAAATTATTAATAATTGTAAATTAAATGATTACTTCTGCATTAGCTAAACGCTAAATAACTTTCAATTTAAAACAATTACAATTAGCAATTGTAACAATTTTCCTTCTTTCCCCTTTAAATTTCATTTTTATTTAGAAACATCTTGTTAAAATCTACTACTGATACAAAATAATCTTTTAACAATAATTTGTTGTTAAATGAAGCATAAAATTAAATCTTTATTGACATTTTGGCATAGAAAATAAAAACAAAAAAGAAATAGAAATCTAATCAATGAAATTCAAATGAAAGCCAAACAAAACGTCATTTTTTATTTTTTTATTTCTATTTAAAAAGACTTAAACAAGTATTTATTACTAATCAATTGAAAGAAAATATAAAAACAAAAAACCTTAAATTTCCGTTGAGAATTTTAAACGGAAATTAGATTGGTAATTATTTCCTTTCGTCCGATGTGTGAAATAATAAAGATTTTCTCAACAATTGTATTTCTTAAGAATTTGCATTTAAATGCAAATTAATCTAAAGCAATTAATCTAAATGCAAATTAATTTTTCAGCACTTTACTAAGTAGTCACTAGATTAGTCTATAGTGTAGTCCATAGTGTAGTATATAGTCTAGCCTATAGTGTAGTCTATAGTCTAGTCAATAGTCTAGTCTATAGTCTAGTCTATAGTCTAGTCTAAAGTCTAGTCTATAGTCTATTCTATAGTTTAGTCTATAGTCCAGTCTATAGCCTAGTCTATAGTCTAGTCTACAGTTAGTCTATAGTCTAGTCTATAGTCTAGTCTATAGTCTAGTCTATAGTCTAGTCTATAGTCTATAGTCTAGTCTATAGTCTAGTCTATAGTCTAGTCTATAGCCTAGTCTATAATCTAGTCTATAGTCTAGTCTATAGTCTCGTCTATAGTTTAGTCTATAGTCTCGTCTATAGTCTAGTCTATAGTCTCGTCTATAGTCTAGTCTATAGTCTAGTCTATAGTCTAGTCTATAGTCTAGTCTATAGTCTAGTCTATAGTCTAGTCTATAGTCTAGTCTATAGTCTATCTATAGTCTAGTCTATAGGTCTAGTCTATAGTCTAGTCTATAGTCTAGTCTATAGTCTAGTCTATAGTCTAGTCTATGTCTATAGTCTAGTCTATAGTCTAGTCTATAGTCTAGTCTATAGTCTAGTCTATAGTCTAGTCTATAGTCTAGTCTATAGTCTAGTCTATAGTCTAGTCTATAGTCTAGTCTATAGTCTAGTCTATAGTCTAGTCTATAGTCTAGTCTATAGTCTAGTCTATAGTCTAGTCTATAGTCTAGTCTATAGTCTAGTCTATAGTCTAGTCTATAGTCTAGTCTATAGTCTAGTCTATAGTCTAGTCTATAGTCTAGTCTATAGTCTAGTCTATAGTCTAGTCTATAGTCTAGTCTATAGTCTAGTCTATAGTCTAGTCTATAGTCTAGTCTATAGTCTAGTCTATAGTCTAGTCTATAGTCTAGTCTATAGTCTAGTCTATAGTCTAGTCTATAGTCTAGTCTATAGTCTAGTCTAGTCTAGTCTATAGTCTAGTCTATAGTCTAGTCTATAGTCTAGTCTATAGTCTAGTCTATAGTCTAGTCTAGTTAGTCTAGTCTATAGTCTAGTCTATAGTCTAGTCTGTAGTCTAGTCTATAGTCTAGTCTATAGTCTAGTCTATAGTCTAGTCTATAGTCTAGTCTATAGTCTAGTCTATAGTCTAGTCTATAGTCTAGTCTATAGTCTAGTCTATAGTCTAGTCTATAGTCTAGTCTAAAATACTGGGATAAAGTAAAAGAGCTAAAACTAAGATTTTTTGGTTTGTATCCGTACATAAAAAAACGTATTTTGTGCTTTGTTTAAGTATAACCGTATGTACGATTCACACACTTTTTTCTTAGAGTGTAAACTGTTTAACCCACTTTAACTGACCGCCTATACGTCACTTGTTAACTTTTTAGTTTATTTCATTAAATTCAATAAAAAATCAATAAAATAGACTAGTCTAGTCTATAGTCTAGTCTATAGTCTAGTCTATAGTCTAGTCTATAGTCTAGTCTATAGTCTAGTCTATAGTCTAGTCTATAGTCTAGTCTATAGTCTAGTCTATAGTCTAGTCTATAGTCTAGTCTATAGTCTAGTCTATAGTCTAGTCTATAGTCTAGTCTATAGTCTAGTCTATAGTCTAGTCTATAGTCTAGTCTATAGTCTAGTCTATAGTCTAGTCTATAGTCTAGTCTATAGTCTAGTCTATAGTCTAGTCTATAGTCTAGTCTATAGTCTAGTCTATAGTCTAGTCTATAGTCTAGTCTATAGTCTAGTCTATAGTCTAGTCTATAGTCTAGTCTATAGTCTAGTCTATAGTCTAGTCTATAGTCTAGTCTATAGTCTAGTCTATAGTCTAGTCTATAGTCTAGTCTATAGTCTAGTCTATAGTCTAGTCTATAGTCTAGTCTATAGTCTAGTCTATAGTCTAGTCTATAGTCTAGTCTATAGTCTAGTCTATAGTCTAGTCTATAGTCTAGTCTATAGTCTAGTCTATAGTCTAGTCTATAGTCTAGTCTATAGTCTAGTCGTTAGTCTAGTCTATAGTCTAGTCTAGTTAGTAGTCTATAGTCTAGTCTATAGTCTAGTCTATAGTCTAGTCTATAGTCTAGTCTATAGTCTAGTCTATAGTCTAGTCTATAGTCTAGTCTATAGTCTAGTCTATAGTCTAGTCTATAGTCTAGTCTATAGTCTAGTCTATAGTCTAGTCTATAGTCTAGTCTATAGTCTAGTCTATAGTCTAGTCTATAGTCTAGTCTATAGTCTAGTCTATAGTCTAGTCTATAGTCTAGTCTATATTCTAGTCTATAGTCTAGTCTATAGTCTAGTCTATAGTCTAGTCTATAGTCTAGTCTATAGTCTAGTCTATAGTCTAGTCTATAGTCTAGTCTATAGTCTAGTCTATAGTCTAGTCTATAGTCTAGTCTATAGTCTAGTCTATAGTCTAGTCTATAGTCTAGTCTATAGTCTAGTCTATAGTCTAGTCTATAATCTAGTCTATAGTCTAGTTAATACTCTAGTCTTTAGTTCAGTCTTTAGGTTAGTCTATAGTGTATTCTATATCATAGTCTATAATCAAGTCTATAGCATGGTCTATGGTCAGGTCTATACTATGATTTATAGCATGGTTTACATCGGTACCCATACCCCAGTTTCCATTCCACTGTAGTTAAAAAATGCGTTTACTTTTAATTTAAATTTATGTAATGAAAAAGTGATTGCTATAGCAAGCAGGTTTATAAATAGTTCCGAAGAAATGTCATTTGATATAATACACACACATGCATGATGTCATTTCATTGAAAATCCATTTCATTGATAAAAAAACAAATTCACCCATCCAGCTACCGACTATATGGAAAAACACAATCAAAGTTCAATATGGGTTGGCTGTGCTCTGTTTGTAAGAGTGAGATATGGAAAAAATATGTAAAATTAATATAAATGTGTTAATAATGAACTGAACTTAATAACGGCAGAGCAAAAATTGATTTATATTAATTGAGTTTTTTTTGCTATACTCAGACCTGACATCATGCTGTGGGTTCATAATAAAAGAAAAAATTGTATGAGAACATGTAAGATATTTGTTTTACAATGTCAGTTTTCATGTAAAAATAAATATTTTTGATGAGAAAAATACTGGGATAAAGTAAAAGAGCTAAAACTAAGATTTTTTGGTTTGTATCCGTACATAAAAAACGTATTTTGTGCTTTGTTTAAGTATAACCGTATGTACGATTCACACACTTTTTTCTTAGAGTGTAAACTGTTTAACCCACTTTAACTGACCGCCTATACGTCACTTGTTAACTTTTTAGTTTATTTCATTAAATTCAATAAAAAATCTTGGAAAATGTTTAGCCTTTTTTGTCACCTCATGCTGTTTAATTGAAACAAATTGTCTAGAATCTTGATAGAATATCTATTTTTTAAATTTTATGATAAAAATATCAATGACGTTTGATCTTATTGGCCATAAATTATTTATAGTTTTAAATAATTATTTAATTTAACATATAGAGGCGGCTGCACTTATTTTAATGTTCATTTAAAATTTTTGAAAAAAAAATTAAAATTATAAATTTGTGTGCTATTAGACTAGACTATAGACTAGACTAAAGACTAGACTATACACTAGACTATAGACTAAACTATAGACTAGACTATAGACTAGACTATAGACTAGACTATGGACTAGACTATAGACTAGACTATAGACTAGACTATAGACTAGACTATAGACTAGGACTATAGACTAGACTGTAGACTAGACTATAGACTAGACTATAGACTAAACTATAGACTAGACTATAGACTAGACTATAGACTAGACTATAGACTAGACTATGACTAGACTATAACTAGACTATAGACTAGACTATAGACTAGACTGTAGACTAGACTATAGACTAGACTATAGACTAGACTATAGACTAGACTATAGACTATAGACTATAGACTAGACTATAGACTATAGACTTAGACTAGACTATAGACTAGACTATAGACTAGACTATAGACTAGACTTTAGACTAGACTATAGACTAGACTATAGAATAGACTATAGACTAGACTATAGACTAGACTATAGGCTAGACTATAGACTAGACTATAGACTAGACTATAGACTAGACTATAGACTAGACTATAGACTAGACTATAGACTAGACTATAGACTAGACTATAGACTAGACTATAGACTAGACTATAGACTAGACTATAGACTAGACTATAGACTAGACTATAGACTAGACTATAGACTAGACTATAGACTGGAGTATAGACTAGACTATAGACAAGACTATAGACTAGACTATAGACTAGACTATAGACTAGACTATAGACTAGACTATAGACTAGGCTATAGACTGGACTATAGACTAGACTATAGACTAGACTATAGACTAGACTATAGACTAGACTATAGACTAGACTATAGACTAGACTATAGACTAGACTATAGACTAGACTATAGACTAGACTATAGACTAGACTATAGACTAGACTATAGACTAGACTATAGACTAGACTATAGACTAGACTATAGACTAGACTATAGACTAGACTATAGACTAGACTATAGACTAGACTATAGACTAGACTATAGACTAGACTATAGACTAGACTATAGACTAGACTATAGACTAGACTATAGACTAGACTATAGACTAGACTATAGACTAGACTATAGACTAGACTATAGACTAGACTATAGACTAGACTATAGACTAGACTATAGACTAGACTATAGACTAGACTATAGACTAGACTATAGACTAGACTATAGACTAGACTATAGACTAGACTATAGACTAGACTATAGACTAGACTATAGACTAGACTATAGACTAGACTATAGACTAGACTATAGACTAGACTATAGACTAGACTATAGACTAGACTATAGACTAGACTATAGACTAGACTATAGACTAGACTATAGACTGGAGTATAGACTAGACTATAGACTAGACTATAGACAAGACTATAGACTAGACTATAGACTAGACTATAGACTAGACTATAGACTAGACTATAGACTAGACTATAGACTAGACTATAGACTAGACTATAGACTAGACTATAGACTAGACTATAGACTAGACTATAGACTAGACTATAGACTAGACTATAGACTAGACTATAGACTAGACTATAGACTAGACTATAGACTAGACTATAGACTAGACTATAGACTAGACTATAGACTAGACTATAGACTAGACTATAGACTAGACTATAGACTAGACTATAGACTAGACTATAGACTAGACTATAGACTAGACTATAGACTAGACTATAGACTAGACTATAGACTAGACTATAGACTAGACTATAGACTAGACTATAGACTAGACTATAGACTAGACTATAGACTAGACTATAGACTAGACTATAGACTAGACTATAGACTGGAGTATAGACTAGACTATAGACAAGACTATAGACTAGACTATAGACTAGACTATAGACTAGACTATAGACTAGACTATAGACTGGACTATAGACTAGACTATAGACTAGACTATAGACTAGACTATAGACTAGACTATAGACTAGACTATAGACTAGACTATAGACTAGACTATAGACTAGACTATAGACTAGACTATAGACTAGACTATAGACTGGAGTATAGACTAGACTATAGACAAGACTATAGACTAGACTATAGACTAGACTATAGACTAGACTATAGACTAGACTATAGACTAGACTATAGACTAGACTATAGACTAGACTATAGACTAGACTATAGACTAGACTATAGACTAGACTATAGACTAGACTATAGACTAGACTATAGACTAGACTATAGACTAGACTATAGACTAGACTATAGACTAGACTATAGACTAGACTATAGACTAGACTATAGACTAGACTATAGACTAGACTATAGACTAGACTATAGACTAGACTATAGACTAGACTATAGACTAGACTATAGACTAGACTATAGACTAGACTATAGACTAGACTATAGACTAGACTATAGACTAGACTATAGACTAGACTATAGACTAGACTATAGACTAGACTATAGACTAGACTATAGACTATACTATAGACTAGACTATAGACTAGACTATAGACTAGACTATAGACTAGACTATAGACTAGACTATAGACTAGACTATAGACTAGACTATAGACTAGACTATAGACTAGACTATAGACTAGACTATAGACTAGACTATAGACTAGACTATAGACTAGACTATAGACTAGACTATAGACTAGACTATAGACTAGACTATAGACTAGACTATAGACTAGACTATAGACTAGACTATAGACTAGACTATAGACTAGACTATAGACTAGACTATAGACTAGACTATAGACTAGACTATAGACTAGACTATAGACTAGACTATAGACTAGACTATAGACTAGACTATAGACTAGACTATAGACTAGACTATAGACTAGACTATAGACTAGACTATAGACTAGACTAAGATAGACTAGACTATAGACTAGACTATAGACTAGACTATAGACTAGACTATAGACTATAGACTAGACTATAGACTAGACTATAGACTAGACTATAGACTAGACTATAGACTAGACTATAGACTAGACTAGACTAGACTAGACTATAGACTAGACTATAGACTAGTCTATAGACTAGACTATAGACTAGACTATAGACTAGTCTATAGACTAGACTATAGACTAGACTATAGACTAGACTATAGACTAGACTATAGACTAGACTATAGACTAGACTATAGACTAGACTATAGACTAGACTATAGACTAGACTATAGACTAGACTATAGACTAGACTATAGACTAGACTATAGACTAGACTATATACTAGACTATAGACTGGACTATAGACTAGACTATAGACTAGACTATAGACTGGACTATAGACTAGACTATAGACTAGACTATAGACTAGACTATAGACTAGACTATAGACTAGACTATAGACTAGACTATAGACTAGACTATAGACTAGACTATAGACTATACTATAGACTAGACTATAGACTAGACTATAGACTAGACTATAGACTAGACTATAGACTAGACTATAGACTAGACTATAGACTAGACTATAGACTAGACCTATAGACTAGACTATAGACTAGACTATAGAACTAGACTATAGACTAGACTATAGACTAGACTATAACTAGACTATAGACTACTATAGACTAGACTATAGACTAGAGACTATAGACTAGGACTATATACTGAGCTATAGACTAGACTATAGACTGACTAGACTAGAACTAATAGACTACAAGTACTATAGCCGAGACCTCTAGACTAGACTATAGACTAGGACTATAGACTAGACTATAGACTAGACTATAGACTAGACTATAGACTAGACTATAGACTAGACTATAGACTAGACTATAGACTAGACTATAGACTATACTATAGACTAGACTATAGACTAGACTATAGACTAGACTATAGACTAGACTATAGACTACTATAGACTAGACTATAGACTAGACTATAGACTAGACTATAGACTAGACTATAGACTAGACTATAGACTAGACTATAGACTAGACTATAGCCTAGACTATAGACTAGACTATAGACTAGACTATAGACTAGACTATAGACTAGACACTATAGACTAGACTATAGACTAGACTATAGACTAGACTATAGACTAGACTATAGACTAGACTATAGACTAGACTATAGACTAGACTATAGACTAGACTATAGACTAGACTATAGACTAGACTATAGACTAGACTATAGACTAGACTATAGACTAGACTATAGACTAGACTATAGACTAGACTATAGACTAGACTATAGACTAGACTATAGACTAGACTATAGACTAGACTATAGACTAGACTATAGACTAGACTATAGACTAGACTATAGACTAGACTATAGACTAGACTATAGACTATACTATAGACTAGACTATAGACTAGACTATAGACTAGACTATAGACTAGACTATAGACTAGACTATAGACTAGACTATAGACTAGACTATAGACTAGACTATAGACTAGACTATAGACTAGACTATAGACTAGACTATAGACTAGACTATAGACTAGACTATAGACTAGACTATAGACTAGACTATAGACTAGACTATAGACTAGACTATAGACTAGACTATAGACTAGACTAGACTAGACTATAGACTAGACTATAGACTAGACTATAGACTAGACTATAGACTAGACTATAGACTAGACTATAGGACTACTATAGACTAGACTATAGACTAGACTATAGGACTAGACTCATAGACTAGACTATAGACTAGACCCTATAGACCTAGACTATAGACCTAGACTATAGACTAGACATAGACTAGACTATAGACTAGACTATACTAGGACTAGACTACTAGCAGGACTAGACTAGCTACTAGAGCTAGACTATAGACTAGACAGAGACTATAGACTATAGACTAGACTATAGACTAGACTATAGACTATACTATAGACTAGACTATAGACTAGACCTATAGACTAGACTATAGACTACGATAGACTAGACTATAGACTAGACTATAGACTAGGACATAGACCTAGACTAGTCTATAGACTAGACTATAGACTAGTACTATAGACTAGATCTATACGACTAGACTATTCATAGACTAGACCTTATAGGACTAGACTATAGACGACTATAGACTAGACTATAGACTAGACTATAGACTAGACTATAGACTAGACTATAGACTAGACTATAGACTAGACTATAGACTAGACTATAGACTTCGACTATAGACTAGACTATAGACTAGACTAGTATACTAGACTATGACTGGACTATAGACTAGACTATAGACTAGACTACAGACTGGACTATAGACTAGACTATAGACTGGACTATAGACTAGACTATAGACTAGACCAACGGTTTCCAAAAGGGGGTCCGCGGACCCCTAGTGGTCCGTAGCAAAATCCTAGGGGGTCCGCGAAGACGAACGAAAAAAATCATGAATAAAAAATATTCTCTATATGTTACAAAATATTAAAAATATCTCCAAATTTTTCATAAATACTAAAATACACAATTTTTATTCAATAATCCCAGATTTGTTGGTGACTCTTTGAATTTTATTGTTTCGGTCGTTTATCAGGATGAAGCTAGGCGCTACAAATTTATTGTTTCACTTTTATAAAGTAAAGTATTACGTGCTTTGTAATTTTTATAAATATATATGTGTCGAAATAAATGTTTTTATAGCAGACGGATAATGATTTGCCTTAGAATTAAATACTGATACTAGTATCCCGGAATATGAAGTTAGGTCACATTTCATAATATTTTTTTAAATTGTAAGCAAAAGTGTTAATCTAGTTAATTTTAAATATAAATATTCCATTCCAACGTGATACACAGATTTTAACTTCATTTTGTTGTCCAATATTATTAAATCAACATCAGAAAATTCATAGCGTTTTGCGTAAATAGTCAAAAGCACGCAGTAAAATAATTCGTAGGTATTTTAAAATTCAAATTTAAGATCCAAATTCACAGTACATTCGCAAAGAGTTCAAGTCATATTTTATGTGGGTAACGCATTCCGCAACAACATCGAAGAAGTCTAACTTTCACATATTTTCCCGAAAACTTAGCTTACATACTCATGCAATCGCAAAAAAATTTAGAAACATGACTCTTTAAGCACATGTCGACAATACTTGTTAAAGAAACCTTTTCTCTACCTTGACGAGAAATGAACATGAAAGCTCTCACGATCATAAAATTAAACATCATGTTAGAAGTCATTCTATATTTAAAACCATGAAATTGAAAACATCTCCGAAATACTAAATGTTCTCAATGTACGGGAATATTTTATAGGGTTTATGGACCAGGACTAAGACAATTTTCGAACAATTACACAGTGATACAGCAAAAAAATGCAGGGGTTCTCATATACCAATTCCATTTCGTTATAGTCCATAGAGTAGGAATTTATTTTAATTTTTCCCGATCACTTCGTTTAGTTCCTTTTTAAGAGCAAAAGTTGTGAAAAAGAGCTATTTTTGAAGTTTTAACTTTAAAAAAATATATGTCTGGTAGTTTGCAACCGATTTTCAAATTGGATATTTTGTTTTAAAGATACAAGTGTTGTCTTTCAACCCAAAAAAATAAATCCAAAATTTATGATTAATGTCTTGGTTACGGCCATTTAAGTAAAAAAACTCACACTTTTTTCACAATTTTTAATTTTCATACTGCTCTACGTTGGCCATGAAGCAATAACTTTAGCTTTTATTACATTTGAAAAAAGCCACATTAAGTTGGGTTTCCAATGATGGTCAATTTATGATAATCGATGAAAAAGGTTATGAGTTGTGCTAAGTTTTATAAAAATATAGCATATTTCTTCCATACAAAAACGTTCATGTTTCTGGTTTTCTTTGTAACAAGTTTAAAAAATGTTTATAAACATTTTTATACAAAAATTAATTTGTATGGAGAAAACCAAAAATTCGAGAAACATGCTATTAGAAAAATTGGCATAAATTATCCAGTTTTTCATAGATTTTTATGAAATAACAAGTTTTAGAAACCTTCCTTTATGTGATTCTTCAGGAAAGTAATAAAAGATGAACTCACTGCCTCATGGTCAAAGTAGAGCATGATGAAAATGAAAATTTTTTAAAAAAGTGTGAGTTTTTTTACTTAAACGACCGTAACTCAGACATTTGACCATAAATTTTGGATTTCTTTAAAAAAAAAATCGGATTTGAAAATCGGATGAAAACTACTAAACTTATGATTTTTCAAATTTAAAACTTCAAAAATGGCTCTTTTTCGCATCTTTTGCTCTTAAAAAGTAAGTTAACGAAGTGATAGGGGAAAACTAAAAATATATTCGTACTCTATGGACTATAACGAAATAGAATTGGTATATGAGAACGCCTGCATTTTATTTTTCTTCACTTTTGTATCACAGTGTTATTTATAACAATAAGATATCAATATATGTATGGGGGTCCGTGAAATTAAATAAATTCCTCAAGGGGTCCGCGAAGTAAAAAATGGTGGGAACCGCTGGACTAGACTATATACTAGACTAAGACACTTAATTTTGTCATTTTTAAAATTGAACTGAAATCATTTCAAAAATAAAATTTTTTCAAAAATTTTCTTTAAAATCATACGAAAATAGTCATAAAATTTTCTTAAAATTTCTTTGTTTACAACATTAAATGTCAAATAATGGTTTTATTAAGTGTTTTTGTAAAGATTCATTAAAAATAAAATTCATTGTAAATGTGTCATCACATCTTGTAATTAAATTTATTTTAAAATATGTCGTTATATTATACTCGAATTTCAGGCAAAAGTAAAAAAAAAAAATTGTGGAAAAATGAAAATGACATTTTAACTAGCAAAATAATAAAGAAAATTTTCATACAAATGAAATGTATTAAAGAGTAGACTCGCATTAGAAAAATACAAACGTTTCTCGTTAGTTTTTCTTGTGATTTTTTCACTTGTATTATATAAAAACACTTTATAATGAATAATTTATATAAAAAAATCTAAAACCTAGTGCATGTCGGGCCTGCATGACATACTTATTATATTCAGACATACATATATATATACATACATATATATATATACATACATATGTACGTATGTACTTAGATGAGCTATTATGTAAAATATTACTACTCCTATTGCCATTTGCTTTGTAGTAAATAGTGAATTTTTTTATATTGCAAAAATTTAGAGCGCCGGATATAGTATGAAAAGGGGGAAAAAATTCCGGCGCCTGATAAATATTATATATGAAATAAAAAATTTATAGTTTTTTCTCTATAAAATATAGTAATCTAGTACTTGAACTGTATTATTTAATATTGTTTGCATGTAGTTTTCTTTGAAATTATATAATATTTGTTATTATAAAATAATTTTCATCTTTTCAATACATACATATTTCCGATATTAAAGCATAAAAAGAAAAAAACACAGTGGCAACACAGGCTAGACTAGTCAATGAACTAAACTACGGAATAGTCTATGGACTAGTTTAAGGAATGAATTAGTCCCTTGATTAGACTATGGACAAGTCTGTGGTATAGTCTAAGAACCAGACTATGGGCTACTCTATGGACTATCCTATGGTCTAGTCTATAAACTAAACTATGGACTAGTCTATGGTATAGTTCATAAACTATGGACTAGTATAGGGTCTAGTCTATGGACTAATTTAAGGACTGAATTAGTCCATTGATTAGACCATGGACAAGTCTTTGGTCTAGTCTAAGAACTAGACTATGGACTACTCTATAGGCTACTCTATGGACTATCCTATGGTCTAGTATATAAACTAAATTATGGACTAGTCTATGGTATAGTTCATAGTCCCTGAACTAATCTATGAACTTGCCTATGGACTACTCTATGGACTAGTCTACGGTCTATTTTGTTAAATAGTCTGTGATATAGACTATGGACTAGTGTATTAGCTATTCTGTGGACTTGTCGATCGACTAACATATGTCTTTAATATAGCCTATGGTCTAGTCTATTGGATTAGTCTATGAATTCGTCTATGGAATAGTCTCTGCACTAGCCTATGTTCTAGTCCCTGAACTAATCTATGAACCTGTCTGTGGACTACTCTATGAACTAGTCTACGGTCTAGTTTGTTAAATAGTCTGTGAAATAGACTATGGACTAGTCTATTGGCTATTCTATGAACAAGTCTACCGACTAGCCTATGGGCTTAGTCTTTGGAATAGTCTATTGGCTAGTCTATGGACTAGTTTATGGACTATTCTGCCGACTATTCTATGGACTACACTGTTCACTAGTCTATGAATTAGTCTATTGAATAGACTATGGAATAGTCCCTGAACTAATCTATGTACTTGTCTATGGACTAGTCTATTGGCTATTCTATGGCCTAGACTACCGACTAGCCTATGGGCTTAGCCTTTGGACTAGTCTATTGACTAGTCTATGGACCAGTATATTGAATAGTCTATGGACCAGTATATTGAATAGTCTATTGTCTAGTTTATGTACTAGTCTTTCGATTTGTCAATGGAATAGTCTCTAAACTACTCTTTGGACTAGTCTATAAAATACTCTGTTGACTAGTGTATGCACTATGTTCTATTCTAAAAACTAGTCTGTGCATTTTTCTATGAACTAGTTTGTGGACTAGACTGGTCTAAAATCTAACCAATGGATTAGTCTCTCGGCTTAATTATGGTCTTGTCTATGGACTATATACTATTCTACTAATTAGCCTTTGGACTAGTCTCAATATGTAGTACTTATTTATCAACACCTTTTTATTCCTTTTAAAAATTTCAATTTTCCATGCCTGTCAGCTGATTATAATTCAAATAAAATTATAACTAATTAGCTATATTAGTAAAAGTACTACTTACCACTACATAGTAAGTAGTATTGATTTTCAAAATCAGCAAAGTGATATAAACGCCTTAGTTAAGCTTGAGCTGCAGCAAATTATAAATGATTCATAGCAATTGGAATTTATTTATTTATTTATTTTTACTATAAACTAAAAATCTAATTTTATAAAATGATGATTACAAAATACTGCATGAATATTAATTATTTGTTTTATATTGTATTAAATAAACAATAATTTGTCTTAAATAAGTAATATACAGATTTTGCGCTAAAATTACAGCAAATAGTTTTCAACCGCCAAACCAAATATAAATTTGTAATTATTTAATTTCCATTGACCGTAAAAGAACGTGATTTATTATGAATTGAATTTATTTTATTTACATTTTAACATAAATTTCAATTGTTTTTCATTTTATAGTTTTCTTTTTAGTTGTTTCTATAATATTTGTTTGTTTTTTTTTTTAACGAAAACCATGAAGTTGATTATAAAAGTGTGAAGAAAATAAATATGAAAAAAAAATTATTAATGAAAATATTTATGTATTGAAAAATAATTAAATGATGTCATTTAAATTAAAAGTGGTACAATGCTAATTCGATTCATTAAGTTTTACGAAAATCCAATATAAGTATAATGTCGAATTTAGGTTTCCGTTCAAAATAGACTAGACTATAGACTAGACTAGACTATAGACTAGACTAGACTATAGACTAGACTATAGACTAGACTATAGACTAGACTATAGACTAGACTATAGACTAGACTATAGGACTAGACTATAGACTAGACTATAGACTAGACTATAGACTAGACTATAGACTAGACTATAGACTAGACTATAGACTAGACTATAGACTAGACTATAGACTAGACTATAGACTAGACTATAGACTAGACTATAGACTAGACTATAGACTAGACTATAGACTAGACTATAGACTAGACTATAGACTAGACTATAGACTAGACTATACTATAGACTAGACTATAGACTAGACTATAGACTAGACTATAGACCAGACTATAGACTAGACTATAGACTAGACTATAGACTAGACTATAGACTAGACTATAGACTAGACTATAGACTAGACTATAGACTAGACTATAGACTAGACTATAGACTAGACTATAGACTAGACTATAGACTAGACTATAGACTAGACTATAGACTAGACTATAGACTAGACTATAGACTAGACTATAGACTAGACTATAGACTAGACTATAGACTAGACTATAGACTAGACTATAGACTAGACTATAGACTAGACTATAGACTAGACTATAGACTAGACTATAGACTAGACTATAGACTAGACTATAGACTAGACTATAGACTAGACTATAGACTAGACTATAGACTAGACTATAGACTAGACTATAGACTAGACTATAGACTAGACTATAGACTAGACTATAGACTAGACTATAGACTAGACTATAGACTAGACTATAGACTAGACTATAGACTAGACTATAGACTAGACTATAGACTAGACTATAGACTAGACTATAGACTAGACTATAGACTAGACTATAGACTAGACTATAGACTAGACTATAGACTAGACTATAGACTAGACTATAGACTAGACTATAGACTAGACTATAGACTATAGACTAGACTATAGACTAGACTATAGACTAGACTATAGACTAGACTATAGACTAGACTATAGACTAGACTATAGACTAGACTATAGACTAGACTATAGACTAGACTATAGACTAGACTATAGACTAGACTATAGACTAGACTATAGACTAGACTATAGACTAGACTATAGACTAGACTATAGACTAGACTATAGACTAGACTATAGACTAGACTATAGACTAGACTATAGACTAGACTATAGACTAGACTATAGACTAGACTATAGACTAGACTATAGACTAGACTATAGACTAGACTATAGACTAGACTATATAGACTAGACTATAGACTAGACTATAGACTAATATAGACCAGACTATAGACTAGACTATAGACTAGACTATAGACTAGACTATAGACTAGACTAGACTAGACTATAGACTAGACTATAGACTAGACTATAGACTAGACTATAGACTAGACTATAGACTAGACTATAGACTAGACTATAGACTAGACTATAGACTAGACTATAGACTAGACTATAGACTAGACTATAGACTAGACTATAGACTAGACTATAGACTAGACTATAGACTAGACTATAGACTAGACTATAGACTAGACTATAGACTAGACTATAGACTAGACTATAGACTAGACTATAGACTAGACTATAGACTAGACTATAGACTAGACTATAGACTAGACTATAGACTAGACTATAGACTAGACTATAGACCAGACTATAGACTAGACTATAGACTAGACTATAGACTAGACTATAGACCAGACTATAGACTAGACTATAGACTAGACTATAGACTAGACTATAGACTAGACTATAGACTAGACTATAGACTAGACTATAGACTAGACTATAGACTAGACTATAGACTAGACTATAGACTAGACTATGACTACTAGACTATAGACTAGACTATAGACTAGACTATAGACTAGACTATAGACTAGACTATAGACTAGACTATAGACTAGACTATAGACTAGACTATAGACTAGACTATAGACTAGACTATAGACTAGACTATAGACTAGACTATAGACTAGACTATAGACTAGACTATAGACTAGACTATAGACTAGACTAGACTATAGACTAGACTATAGACTAGACTAGACTATAGACTAGACTATAGACTAGACTATAGACTAGACTATAGACTAGATTATAGACTAGACTATAGACTAGACTATAGACTAGACTATAGACTAGACTATAGACTAGACTATAGACTAGACTATAGACTAGACTATAGACTAGACTATAGACTAGACTATAGACTAGACTATAGACTAGACTAGACTATAGACTAGACTATAGACTAGACTAGACTATAGACTAGACTATAGACTAGACTAGACTATAGACTAGACTATAGACTAGACTATAGACTAGACTATAGACTAGACTATAGACTAGATTATAGACTAGACTATAGACTAGACTATAGACTAGACTATAGACTAGAATATAGACTAGACTATAGACTAGACTATAGACTAGACTATAGGCTAGACTATAGACTAGACTATAGACTAGACTATAGACTAGACTATAGACTAGACTATAGACTAGACTATAGACTAGACTATAGACTAGACTATAGACTAGACTATAGACTAGACTATAGACTAGACTATAGACTAGACTATAGACTAGACTATAGACTAGACTATAGACTAGACTATAGACTAGACTATAGACTAGACTATAGACTAGACTATAGACTAGACTATAGACTAGACTATAGACTAGACTATAGACTAGACTATAGACTAGACTATAGACTACTGCGGACTAGATAGTTCGGTCTATATACTAAGCTATAGTCTGGACTATAGACTACTGTCAAGGCTATGTATTTATAGTTGAGGCTATAGTCTTGTTTATTGTCAGTGTGGACTGGAGTCAAGTCTATAGTCTGGACTAGTCAAAACTATATGTTTATAATTCAGAGTATAATGTAGTCTGGTCTGGACATTGCCTGGACTATAGTGTAGTCTATAGTCTGGACTAAAATCTAGTCTATAGATTGGACTGTAGTCAAGTCTATGGTCTGGAATAGTCAAGGCTATAGTCCAGTATATTATCAGGACTATAGTCTGGTCTATTTTGATGACGGTAATTTAGTCTATAGTCTGGACTATAGTTTGTACTATAGTCTAATCTATACTTTAGACTATAGTCTAGTCTATGGTGCTATAGTCTATAGTTTGGACTATAGTCTAGTCTATGTTGTGAACTGTAGTAAAGTCTATGGCACAAAGTATGCAGAGGTGTCACTTTTGACATTTCAAAAAGTCTATAATCAGCTTTTGTTTGATCTTGAAATTGTTTGGTGAGAAGAGGTATATAAAATACAGTTAAAAGATCATTGAAATCTTTATGTGCGAGAGAAAGGGAAAAAGTTTTTTGCTCGTGACGCCTCTGTATACCCTGTGTCTATGGTCTTGACTATTGTCTAGCCTATGGTCTGAACTAAAATATAATCTACGTTTCTTTAATCTATAAATTCATGTAATTTTCAAGACCCCTATCCATATTAGTACAATTTCCTAATTTTTTTTAATTAAAACAATTTCCTCTTATAAATAAAACCAATAAAAATTAAAAATTTAAACAATCAATTAATGGAAAAACTTAATTACTAATTGTAGTTATACAATAAAAACTTAACTTGAAATGAGAAAAAAAAAAAAAAAACTATTGTTAAATTAACAAAAGTTTCTCCCAAGACAAAGAATAATAAAAAAAACTATACAAAAAATACAACAAAATAAGTAAGTGGAAATTAGTTTTAGAAAGTTTAAAAAGGGTTCAATTGAAAATTGATGGTCATCATACATGGGGCAGCAATAAAAATCAATTGAATGGGTTGGACGGAAAATGTTAAGGCAGCAATTTTCAAATTGCAGTTTGTTTAAAATGGTTTTTTTGTGTGCTGAAGAACTAACACTATAAAAACCATCATAAACTTGCAACAATTGAACAAATACATCTTATCAGGCATTAAACAGACACGGATGCCAATAACAACCCTCTTTTCCCCATTTTTCACCATTTTCTACATCATGAGCAATTGCTGCTGCTGCTGTTGCAATAATGTATTTAATCACAATTATTGTTTGATATATAAGTTTTTCTCTTTGTTTTTATTCGAAACTTTTGACGTGATTTTCAATAGACAAGACAATTGTTTAAATGTATGGAGGAAGGCCAGTTTGGAGTTTATTTAGTAATAGCTATATGGCCAGTGTATGGACAGACAGATAAACAATCTTTCTTTCCTCTTTCTACGCCATCCGTCATTCACAATATAAACGTTACATTGTTACAGCAACTATTGATTTTTATTAAAGGCAACAACCAGTTGCGTGTTGCAAGTTGTCTGTGTATGTATATAGTTCTACAAACAGTAAATGTGTGTATGTATGCGTGTTGTATGCAACATGTACAGTTTTATTGTTGTTGTTTTGTTTAAAATTTTTAATTGTTTTTATAATTGACTTCATCATCATCGTCAAACAAACCAACAACATGATCGCCTTAAAAAACTGCCAGAGAAGTATGGAAAGCAAGGAAAATTTTTTAAACAAATTGAAATGTCAATCAATCATGAAAGTTATAAAAGAAAATAAAAGAATAAAAACAAAAATAATATTTGTATCGTTTTAAATGATTTATTACTGCGTATAAAGTATAAGAGAAAAAATAAACCTATTAAACAAATACTTGCAACATTGTGTGGCATATATAAAACAAAACACATATTTTAATTACAAAACTGTGTAAGCCAACCTAGAAACTCTTCTAGACTATAGTCCACACTATAGACTAGACTATAGACCATAGTCCATACTATACTACTATAGTCCAGACTATAGACTATATTATAGTCCAGACTATAGACTATACTATAGTCCAGACTATAGACTAAACTATAGTCCAGACTATAGACTAGACTATAGTCCAGACTATAGACTAGACTATAGTCCAGACTATAGACTAGACTATAGTCCAGACTATAGACTAGACTATAGTCCAGACTATAGACTAGACTATAGTCCAGACTATAGACTATACTATAGTCCAGACTATAGACTAGACTATAGTCCAGACTATAGACTAGACTATAGTCCAGACTATAGACTAGACTATAGTCCAGACTATAGACTAGACTATAGTCCAGACTATAGACTAGACTATAGTCCAGACTATAGACTAGACTATAGTCCAGACTATAGACTAGACTATAGTCCAGACTATAGACTAGACTATAGTCCAGACTATAGACTAGACTATAGTCCAGACTATAGACTAGACTATAGTCCAGACTATAGACTAGACTATAGTCCAGACTATAGACTAGACTATAGTCCAGACTATAGACTAGACTATAGTCCAGACTATAGACTAGACTATAGTCCAGACTATAGACTAGACTATAGTCCAGACTATAGACTAGACTATAGTCCAGACTATAGACTAGACTATAGTCCAGACTATAGACTAGACTATAGTCCAGACTATAGACTAGACTATAGTCCAGACTATAGACTAGACTATAGTCCAGACTATAGACTAGACTATAGTCCAGACTATAGACTAGACTATAGTCCAGACTATAGACTAGACTATAGTCCAGACTATAGACTAGACTATAGTCCAGACTATAGACTAGACTATAGTCCAGACTATAGACTAGACTATAGTCCAGACTATAGACTAGACTATAGTCCAGACTATAGACTAGACTATAGTCCAGACTATAGACTAGACTATAGTCCAGACTATAGACTAGACTATAGTCCAGACTATAGACTAGACTATAGTCCAGACTATAGACTAGACTATAGTCCAGACTATAGACTAGACTATAGTCCAGACTATAGACTAGACTATAGTCCAGACTATAGACTAGACTATAGTCCAGACTATAGACTAGACTATAGTCCAGACTATAGACTAGACTATAGTCCAGACTATAGGACTAGACTATAGTCCAGACTATAGACTAGACTATAGTCCAGACTATAGACTAGACTATAGTCCAGACTATAGACTATACTATAGTCCAGACTATAGACTAGACTATAGTCCAGACTATAGGCTAGACTATAGTCCAACTATAGACTACTATAGTCCAGACTATAGACTAGACTATAGTCCAGACTATAGACTAGACTATAGTCCAGACTATAGACTAGACTATAGTCCAGACTATAGACTAGACTATAGTCCAGACTATAGACTAGACTATAGCCAGACTAGACTAGACTAGTCCAGACTATAGACTAGACTATAGTCCAGACTATAGACTAGACTATAGTCCAGACTATAGACTAGACTATAGTCCAGACTATAGACTAGACTATAGTCCAGACTATAGACTAGACTATAGTCCAGACTATAGACTATAATATAGTCCAGACTATAGACTAGACTATAGTCCAGACTATAGACTATAATATAGTCCAGACTATAGACTAGACTATAGTCCAGACTATAGACTATAATATAGTCCAGACTATAGACTAGACTATAGTCCAGACTATAGACTAGACTATAGGCCAGACTATAGACTAGACTATAGTCCAGACTATAGACTAGACTATAGGCCAGACTATAGACTAGACTATAGTCCAGACTATAGACTAGACTATAGTCCAGACTATAGACTAGACTATAGTCCAGACTATAGACTATACTATAGTCCAGACTATAGACTATACTATAGTCCAGACTATAGACTATACTAAAGTCCAGACTATAGACTAGACTATAGTCCAGACTATAGACTATACTATAGTCCAGACTATAGACTATACTATAGTCCAGACTATAGACTATACTATAGTCCAGACTATAGACTAGACTATAGTCCAGACTATAGACTATACTATAGTCCAGACTATAGACAATACTATTATAGTCCAGACTATAGACTATACTATAGGCCAGACTATAGACTATACTATAGGCCAGACTATAGACTATACCATAGTCCAGACTATTGTCAAGATTATTAACTAAACTATAGTATTTCAATGGTCTAAACTATACTCCAAAATATAGACTAATATAGTCTAAACTATAATATAAAACATAGACTGGACTATAAACGATTTTTAATTTTCCCTGAACCATTTCATTTCTCCATTAATATCCAATTAATTTACTACTACTTCAGCATTATTTTACACCGTTATTGAACCAAACAATGGCGCATTTAAGTGAATAAATTCTAGTTTTTCTACAGTCAATAAGTTGCTCGTTAAGAAGATTAATTTGATACAAATTAAATGAATCTTCTATTGTATACGTGGAATAGCCAGAATATACAAAAATTCTATATAGTTGCGCGATTATTTATATTTTTTCAAGTTCTTTATTTATGAAATGACTAAACTAAAAATAGCAATAAATAATTTCAAAATTCTATTTGTGTGTTTTTTTTTTTATTTTTAATAAAATATAAGTAAGAAGAAGCCATTTTAGTGAATGTTGCGTTGCGCTATGTTACGCACAATTCTAATGTGTGGTCGCAGAGAGGCAGAGAATTTAGAATTAACGGTTAATGGGTATTTGCTTTTAAGGGTACTTCTTAATAATCCGATATAATAAGGATTTCGATTTACGCTTTGTTCCAAGAGATATAGAGAACATTTTGTACAGTTTGATAGTTTTGTAATCAAAATAAGTGAATAGGTACTTTAAAGCGTTTTTCAAATAATTGTATAACCGATTACTTACAAAAAAAAAAAAAAAATAACCGAATTTATTGCTCTCTAGCAAACACATTTTAGTAATTGGATTGTTTGTTTGGCAGTTTTGCCAAATTGAGATCAGACAGACAGCCAACAGTAAAGTATGAACATACACACTCAAATGCTTACGATATACGGATAATGGTTCTAAATTTGTATCTAAGTATACAGTGAAAGCGTTAGTATTCATTTATTTGTTTGTTGTAGCGGGTGTTCATTCGAATTGCTTTTCGTTTGTGATGATGATGACGACGATGACGCCATCTAGACATTATGACAGACTTGCTGACAGACTGACCATTTCTTAATTTAAATTCAATTTTATTTTTGTTAACTTTTTGTCAGTTTGTACATTTGAGTTTATTAAAGAATTGTTTTTTTTTTCTCTCATGTGTGTGCCATTCATCGTTAAGCTGTTCTCATTCATTGTCTTGTTTTTTTCTTTCTTTTTTTCTCGAATAAATATTTTGTTTGTAAAATTAAGACCTTCAAAATATTGTGTACATGATATTAAAATTTAGTCAAATGGTGGCATATTGTTTGATTTAATGATTTATATTGTGTGTACAAGTATCTTTTTTTTCATAATGAAGAGAATTTAATAACATTTTATTAGCAACGCATTATACAATTTCAATTAATTTCTAGAAATTATGTACATATATGGGTGTCTATGGAATATTGTGAGAAAATTTTTAATTTATAAAAGAAATGCCTTCTTTGCTTGTTAGTTTACAGTCGAGAATATGGCTTTGTCAAAACTGTTGTGTGGACTATAGTTTAGTCTGTTGAATAGTATAGTCTGAACTATATTTTAGCCAATAGCCTGCTCTATAGTCTGGACTATTGTTTAGTCTATAGTCTGAACTATAGTTTAGCCAATAGACTGGACTATAGTTTGGTTTCTAGTTTAGACTATAGTTTAGTCTACAATTTAGTCTCTAGTCTGAACTACAGTTTAGCCAATAGTATGTACTTAAGTTTAGACTATAATCTGGACTATAGTTTAGTCTATAGTCTGGACTATAGTTAAGTCTAGTCTGGACTATAGTTTAGTCTATAGTCCGAACTATTGCGTAGCCAATAGTCTGGACTATAGTTTAGTTCATAGTCTGAACTATAGTTTATCCAATAGTCTGGACACTAGTTTAGTCTCTAGATTGCGCTAAAGTTTAGTCTTTAGTCTTAACTATAGTTTAGCCAATAGTCTGGAATATAGTTTAGTCTCTATTCTATTTTCTGAACTATAGTTTAGTCCATTGTCTGGACTATATTTTAGTCTATAGTCTGAACTATAGTTTAGTCTGTTAAGTCTATAGTCTGAACTATAGTTTAGTCAATAGTCTGGATTACAGTTTAGTTCTTAGTCTGAACTACAGTTTAGCCAATAGTCTGGACTACTGTTTTATATTTAGTCTGGACTATAGTTAGTTAGTCCGGACAATAGTTTAGCCTCTAATTTGAACTATAGTTTAGTCTATAGTCTGGATTATAGTTTAGTTCATAGTCTGGACTATAGTTTAGACTATAGTCTGAACTATAATTTAGTCTATAGTCTGAACTATAGTTTAGTCTATAGTCTGAACTATAGTTTAGTTCATTGCCAATAGTTCATTAGCCAATAGTCTGGACTACAGTTTTGTTCATAGTCTGGACAATTGTTGAATCTATAGCCTGAACTGTACTTTACCAAATAGTCTGTACTATAGTTTAGTCCCAAGTCCCTAGTCTGGACTACAGTTTAGTGTCTAGTTTGAATTAAAGTTTATTCTATATTAGTTTAGTTCATTGTCTGGACTATTGTTAAGTCTATAGTCTGAACTATAGTTTTGGCAATAGTCTGAATCATAGTTTAGCCAATAGTTTGGTCTACAGTTTAGTTCATAGTCTGGACTATTGTTCAATCTATAGCCTGAACTATAGTTTAGCCAATATTATGACTATAGTTTAGTCCCTAGTCTGGACTATTGTATAGTCTGGAGTGTGAACTATTGTTTAGTTTAGTCTATTCTTCACTATAGTTCAGTCCATAGTCTGGACTATTGCTTAGTCTCTAGTATGAACTATAGTGTAGACTATAGTCTGAGATATAGTTAGTCTATAGTCTGAGTTATAGATTATTCTGTATTTTAGACTACAGATTAGTATAGATTATAAATTAGTCTGTAGTCTGGACTATAGTTTAGTCTATATTCTGAATTATAGATGGCTTAATAGTTTGGACTATATATTGATCTATTCTCCAGACTATAGTTAAGTCTGTAGTCTGGGCTGTAGTTCTGTCTATAGTATGGACTATAGTTTAGTCAGTATTCGGGACTACAGTTTAGTTTATAGTCGAGACTATAGTTTGTATATATTCTGGATTATTGTTTATCTGTAGTCTTTGTACTGTTTAGTCTATAGAGTGGAGTGTAGTTCGGTTTATAGTATGCAGTATAATCTAGAATATAGTTTAGTCCAGACTGTAGTTAGTCTATAGTGTGGACTATAGTTCAGATTATAGTCGGAGCTATAGTTTAGTCTATAGTCTGGACTATAGCTTAGTCTCTAGTAGTTAAGGCTATAGTCTGAACTATACATCAGTCCATAGTCCGGTCTGTAGCTCTGTGTTTTAGACTTCAGTTTAGTCTATAGTCTGGATTATCGTATAGTCCTTAGTCTGAACTAATATTTGTACTATATTCTGGACTGTAGTTAGTTCACGTTTTGCACTTAAGTTTAGTCTAAATTAGTTTACTCTATACTCTGAATTACAATTTAGTCTCTAGTCTAGATTTTAGTTAAGGCTATGGTCTTAATAATAGATTTTATAATAAATTTTCAAAAAAAAATTTTTAACAAGGTTTTTTGTTAAAAAAAAACTTGTTAAATCTAATTATTTCATGAGAATTAATTAAAGTTGTTAATTATATTGAAATCAAAAAATAATGCTAATTAATCTCAAATTACAAAGCTTGTTTTAGATATTTCATTATTATTCTTTGAATTTTACACATAAAAAAAAGTAATGAAAATTTAAACAAAAACTCTGTTATTTCCGTTTGCGTAATGTAGGTTTTTTAAATTACAATATAACAAACATAAGGAAAAACAATTGTACATAATTTTTGTTAATTTTTCACAAAAAAATATATTCCCACTATTGAAATGAAATTTAAAATACAACTTAAGACTCATATTTTTTGTAAAATACAAGGTTATATTAACGTTTTTTTGACTAATTCTAGTACATTTTTAAATTTTCTTAATATTCGATCACGCTAAATTTGTAAATAATTTTAAATATTAATAGCAAATCATCAAATATATATAAATTGTTTAAAATTTATGAATTTTTTAATAATTTTTCATAAATTGTCGCAGTGGGGCCTGTCATCAACATCACCACCTCTAGCTCTTGCTACTTGGAACTGAAGTTAAAATTGTTCAATTAATCATGATATTTATATGAGAAGCACATACTATTATCATCATTTATTTATCCAAACAATGTTTCTTTAATGCCTGTATTGTGCCTGACGGCCTGCCACCACTTGTTGCCCATTTTTTCAATGGAATTTCTGTATTTTATTATTATTTATTTAATAAATAAATAAAATATCTACAATATTTTCACTTTAATTTGTCTGGCATTTAAAAAGAAAAAAATTGTGGGTACTTGTGTCCAATTGAAAGTATTTATTTTATAGTTTCGAATAGAGTCCCACATTCTTCTTCATATTCTTTTGTTATTGAGGCCTTTAGATTTACTAAATACATCTTAAATTAAAAAAAAACTACCGCCTAGGACTATAGTTTGATCTGTAGTCTACTTAATGGTTTGGTTTTTTGGTAAGGAGTATAATTTAATCTATAATTTGGACTATCATCCGGATTATGTGTAGTTTATACTATAGTTTAGTTTAAAGCTAGTTAGTTTATAGACTAGTCTGAACTAGAACAGAACTAGAACGGAACTAGAACTGAACTAGAACTGAACTAGAACAGAACTAGAATAGAACTAGAACAGAACTAGAACAGAACTAGAACAGAACTAAAACAGAACTAGAACAGAACTAAAACAGAACTAGAACAGAACTAGAACAGAACTAGAACAGAACTAGAACAGAACTAGAACAGAACTGGAACAGAACTGGAACAGAACTAGAACAGAACTAGAACAGAACTGGAACAGAACTAGAACAGAACTAGAACAGAACTAGAACAGAACTAGAACAGAACTAGAACAGAACTAGAACAGAACTAGAACAGAACTAGAACAGAACTAGAACAGAACTAGAACAGAACTAGAACAGAACTAGAATGTAGTCTTGATTATAGCTTCCTCTGGACTATAGTTTATTCTGATCTATAGATTAGTCTACAGTCTGAACTATAGTTTAGTCTATAGTCTGGAGTATAGTTGGACAATAGATAGTTTAGTCTACAATGTGATCTGTAGATTAGTCTGTAGTCTGTACTATATATAAGTCTATAGTCTGATCTGTAGATTAGTATATAGTCTGCACTATAGTTTAGCCTATAGTTTGATCTATAGCTTGGTCTGTAGTTTAGGCTATAGTTTAGTCCACTGCCTGGACTAAAGTTTAGTCTGTTGTCTGGACTATAGTTTAGGCTATACTACATACTATATACTCGAGGCTATAGTTTAGTCCATAGTCTGGGCTATAGTTCAATCTCTAGTGAGATCTATAGATTAGTCTGTAGTCTGGACTATAGTTTAGTCTATAATCTGGACTGTAGCTTAGTCTATTGTCTGGACTATAGTTTAGTGTATAGTTTGGATTATAGTTTAGTCTATAATCTGACATATAGATTAGTCTGTAGTCTGGACTATAGTTTAGTCCATAGTCTTATATGTAGATTAGTCTGTAGTCTGGACTATAGTTTAGTTTATAGTCTGCACTATGGTGTACTCTATAGTCCGGACTATAGTTTAGTTTATAGTTTGATCTGTAGAATAGTCTGTAGTCCAGGTTATAGTTAAGTCCATAGTCTGGACTATTGTTTAGTCTATAGTCTGATCTATAGTTTGGACTCTGGTTTAGGGTATAATCTGGATCAAAGTTCAGCTTTCAGTCTGAACTATAATTTAGTCTATAGTCTGAGATATGATATCCCCAGTGTTGCCAAATTGAACTAATAAGAGAAAGGGTGGCCAGATTATATGTATAATTGCAAAAAATGCATAAAATCTTAAAAATTTTCTTAAATTCTTTAATTAAAATTCAACTTAATAATTGATATCTTACGTCATTTTTGTTTATTATTAAAATGCCAAAGAAAAAGAAACAAAAAATCATTTCTATTTCAAAAACAAAAAAGTCACACTTCTTAATATTTTTTTAGTTCAAGTTTATTCTGAATATGTATTTTCAGTTACCACAAACAACAAATAATACACATTTTTCAAATTTATTTATACAAACCCCAAAAGTGGCTACAAACCAAAAAAAAAAAATCAACTCAAATATGTTGCACATGAAATTATTTCAAAATATAAGAAAAACACAAAAACAAGCAACAATTTATTTTATTTGTTACTTAATTTTGTTGTTTACAGTAGCCGGCTTTTTTTCAGAATGTGTTTTTTGCGTTTGTTTTAGACAAATATAAAAGACTCTATAGGGGAAAGGAGCAGAATAAATTGATTTTAAAGGGGCTTATGTCATCATTAACATCATCAACAACAACAACAGCAAACAACCGCATCATTGATTGTGTTATAAAAAGACATTTAAAAAAAACTTTTTATTAAGTAAAAAATCTTAAAAAAAAACAATACAATTTAAATTAGTATAAGAAAACAAGAATTAATTTAAAACAAAAAAAATTTAAAAAATAGCAGCAACGTGATTTTATTTTTATAAAAAAAGTTATTAGTAAACAAATAAAACAACAATATTATAATAATAAATTATTTATACATACATTTAGCTATAGTCTGGACTATAATTTAGTATATGGTCTGGACTATAGTTTAGTCTATAGTCTAGACCATAGTTTGGTCTATAGTCTAGAATATATTTTAGTCTATAGTCTGGACTATAGTTTGGTCTATAGTCTGGACTATAGTTAAGTCTATAACGTATACTATAGTTTAGTCTATGAGGTTTACTATGGTTTAGTCTGTAACGTAGACTGTAGTTTAGTCTATAGTCTGAACTATAGTTTAGCCTTTAGACTATAGTTTAGTTTATATCTGGACTGCAGTCTGGACTATAGTTTAGTCTATAGTCTGGACTATAGTTAGGCTATAGTCTGGAATATAGTTTAGTCTATAGTCTGGACTATAGTTTTGTCTATAGTCTGGACTATAGATTAGTCTATAGTCTGGGCTATAGATTAGTATATAGTCTGGACTATAAATTAGTCTATTATCTGGACCATAAATTAGTCTATAGTCTGGACTATTATTTAGTATATGGTCTGGACTATAGTTTAGTCTATAGTCTAGACCATAGTTTGGTCTATAGTCTAGAATATATTTTAGTCTATAGTCTGGACTATAGTTTGGTCTATAGTCTATGAGGTTTACTATGGTTTAGTCTGTAACGTAGACTGTAGTTTAGTCTATAGTCTGAACTATAGTTTAGCCTTTAGACTATAGTTTAGTTTATATCTGGACTGCAGTCTGGACTATAGTTTAGTCTATAGTCTGGACTATAGTTAGGCTATAGTCTGGAATATAGTTTAGTCTATAGTCTGGACTATAGTTTTGTCTATAGTCTGGACTATAGATTAGTCTATAGTCTGGGCTATAGATTAGTATATAGTCTGGACTATAAATTAGTCTATTATCTGGACCATAAATTAGTCTATAGTCTGGACTATTATTTAGTATATGGTCTGGACTATAGTTTAGTCTATAGTCTAGACTATATTTTAGTCTATAGTCTAGAATATATTTTAGTCTATAGTCTGGACTATAGTTTGGTCTATAGTCTGGACTATAGTTAATTCTATAACGTATACTATAGTTTAGTCTATGAGGTTTACTATGGTTTAGTCTGTAACGTAGACTGTAGTTTAGTCTATAGTCTGAACTATAGTTTAGACTTTAGACTATAGTTTAGTTTATATCTGGACTGCAGTCTGGACTATAGTTTAGTCTATAGTCTGGACTATAGTTTAGTCTGTAGTCTGAACTAGAGTTTATTCGATAGTCTTGACTATAGTTTAGTCTATAGTCTGGATTATAGTTTAGCCTATAGTCTGTACTATAGTTTAGCCTATAGTCTGTACTATAGTTTAGTCTATAGTCTGGACTATAGTTTAGTCTATAGTCTGGACTATAGTTTAGTCTATAGTCTGGACTATAGTTTAGTCTATAGTCTGGACTATAGTTTAGTCTATAGTCTGGATTATAGTTTAGCCTATAGTCTGTACTATAGTTTAGTCTATAGTCTGGACTATAGTTTAGTCTATAGTCTGGACTATAGTTTAGTCTATAGTCTGGACTATAGTTTAGTCTGTAGTCTGAACTAGATTTTATTCGATAGTTTTGACTATAGTTTAGTCAATAATCTGGACTATAGTTTAGTCTATAGTCTGGCCTATAATTTAGTATATAGTCTGGTCTATAGTTTAATCTATAGTCTGGACTATAGTTTAGTCTATAGTCTGGACTATAGTTTAATCTATAGTCTGTACTATAGTTTAGTCTATAGTCTGGACTTAAGTTTAGTCTATAGTCTTAACTATATATAGTTTAGTCTATAGTCTGGACTATAGTTTAGTCTGTAGTCTGGACTATAGTTTAGTCTGTAGTTTGAACTAGAGTTTATTCGATAGTCTGGACTATAGTATATAATCTGCACTATAGTTTAGTCAATAATCTGGACTATAGTTTAGTCTATAGTATGGACTATGGTATATAATCTGGGCTATAGTTGTGTCTATAGTCTGGACTATAGTTTAGTCTATAGTCTGGACTATAGTTTAGTCTGTAGTCTGGACTTAAGTTTAGTCCATAGTCTGAACTATATATAGTTTAGTCTATAGTCTACACTATAGTTTAGTCTATAGTCTGGACTATAGTTTAGTCTGTAGTCTGGACTATAGTTTAGTCTGTAGTTTGAACTAGAGTTTATTCGATAGTCTGGACTATAGTATATAATCTGCACTATAGTTTAGTCAATAATCTGGACTATAGTTTAGTCTATAGTCTGGACTATAGTATATAATCTGGGCTATAGTTTTGTCTATAGTCTGGACTATAGTTTTGTCTATATGTATACAAGACTATAGTTTAGCTCATATTCTGGACTATAGTTTAGTCTGTAATCTAGATTATAATTTAGTCCATAGTCTGGACTACAGTTCAGTCTATAATCTGAACTGTAGTTTCGTCTGCAGTCTTGACTATAGTTTAGTCTATAGTCAGAGCTATAGTTTAGTTTTAGTCTGGACTATCGTTTAGTCTGTAGTCTTGATCACCTATAGCCTAGCATATAATTTGGTCTATACCAAATGATGGCTTAGTCTATAGTCTACATTATAGTTGTTATCGCCATTACTTGTGGAACCTATTCTGTAGCGTTGAAATAAATCTTAACATTTTAAAAACTACTACTTTTAATTTAAAATTTTATGTTTTAACTAATTAAAGTTTTATTCTTTTTTTTAGTTATTTACAAACTTTAACTATTCAATCTAATAAAAAACAAGTTAGAGTGCTATATTCGGCTGAGCCGAATCTTAAATACCCTCCACCAGCAACTTTTGTATTAATACATTTCTAATTAATAATATATTTGTAGAAATAAGTTTTCTCATGTCTTAAATAGAAAAATCCTAAGATTTAAACAGCTTAAATCTACTACAATTCCAAGATTTATTGAACATTAGAAACGCCACTTTCATTTAAATTTTTATAGCGCCCTAAGATATGCTTTAGCGATATCTCGTATTTGCGTGTATGCATGTGTGTGAAAGATTTAAGGATTTTAAAAATACATACATATATATAATATAGTTAAATACGGTTAAAGCACTTTTAGGGGCAGGACCTAGTATGAGAGATATGACCAAATATAGACCGATCGTGAAAAATTTTTGAAATAGCATTAAGTGCTTTTTGCATTACAAAATAGTATTTATGAACAAAAATAGTATTTATTTATATCATTATTTGGTAATGAGTTATGTGCCTTTAAGTGTTTTTCTGAAAGGGGCCTTGTATGGGAGCTATGATCAATTATGGATCGATAGGAAAACAATTTCACAGTAATATTTCTCTGTATATGAGCAATATTTCTGCCAAACTTTATATGGATATCTTAATTTAGTAATGAGTTATGTGCGTTTAAGTGATTTTCGGGAGGGGACCTTGTATGGGAGCTATGACCAGTTATGGACCGATCGGAAAAAAAATTATCTGTAATATTTCTGTTCATATGAGTAATATTTGTACCATATGGGTATCTTAATTAAGTAATGAGTTATGCGCGTTTAAGTGCTTTTCGGGAGGGGACCTTGTATGGGAGCTATGACCAATTATGGACCGATCGCGTTTAAGTGATTTTCGAGAATGGACCTTGTATGGGAGCTATGACCAATTATGGACCGATCGGAAAAAAATTTCACAGTAATATTTCTATGCACATGGGCAATACTTGTACCAAATTTTATATGGATATCTTAATTTAGTAATGAGTTATGCGCGTTTAAGTGATTTTCGGGAGGGGACCTTGTATGGGAGCTATGACCAATTATGGACCGATCGGAAAAAACTTTCACAGTAATATTTCTATACATATGGGCAATACTTATACCAAATTTTATTTGGATATCTCAATTTAGTAATGAGTTATGCGCGTTTAAGTGATTTTCGGGAAGGTACCTTGTATGGGAGCTGTGATCAATTATGGACCGATCGGAAAAAAATTTCACAACAATATTTCTGAGCATATGAGTAATATTTGTACCAAATTTTATATGGATATCTTAATTTAATTATGAGTTAAGCGCGTTTAAGTGATTTTCGGGAGGGGACCTTGTATGGGAGCTATGACCAATTATGGGCCGATCGGAAAAAAATTTCACAGTAATATTTCTATGCATATGGGCAATACTTATACCAAATTTTATATGGATATCTTAATTTAGTACTGAGTTATGTGCGTTTAAGTGATTTTCGGGAGGGGACCTTGTATGGGAGCTATGACCAATTATGGACGGATCGGAAAAAACTTTCACAGTAATATTTCTATGCATATGGGCAATACTTATACGAAATTTTATTTGGATATCTTAATTTAGTAATGAGTTATGCGCGTTTAAGTGATTTTCGGGAGGGGACCTTGTATGGGAGCTATGATCAATTATGGACCGATCGGAAAAAAATTTCACAACAATATTTCTGTGCATATGAGTATTATTTGTACCAAATTGTATATGGATATCTTAATTTAGTTATAAGTTAAGCGCGTTTAAGTGATTTTCGGGAGGGGACCTTGTATGGGAGCTATGACCAATTATGGACCGATCGGAAAAAAATTTTACAGTAATATTTCTATGCATATGGGCAATACTTATACCAAATTTTATTTGGATATCTTAATTTAGTAATGAGTTATGCGCGTTTAAGTGAATTTCGGGAGGGGACCTTGTATGGGAGCTATGACCAATTATGAACCGATCCATAAAATTTTTCCTCTGAAAGAATTCTATTGACATAAGATTTTAATTTGTAAAATTTTGTGAAGATATCGACATTGTGGCGGAAGTTATTAACAAAAAACCCATTTTCCGGGAATATGTACTTTTGTATGGGAGGTATATGAAATTGTGGACCGATTCTGGCAATTTTCAGCAGGGATCAAGATCTTGTGCAGAAACGAATGTGTGGTGATTTCCATGTCATTATCTTGCATAGTTTTCGAGAAAATTACATCAGAATGTGTAAAAAATGCTTATTTTTTTCCGAGGTTGTTTTAAATTTTGATTCATAACTTTTCCCGGTGTGAACCGATTTTGCCCATTTGCAATACCAAACAACTTAGGAAAATGAAGAACATTTTGGGTGAATTTGGTTAAGCTCTATTGCTTCGTTTTATCGTGAGCGTGTTTTACACAGACAGACGGACAGACGGACATAGCTAAATCGACTCAGAATTTGATAAGGACCCAGAATATATATACTTTGTTGGGTCTCAGATGAATATTTCTTGGTGTTACACACGGAATGACAAAGTTATATATACCCTCTATCACCACTGATGGTGGTGGAGGGTATAAAAACATTTTATCTAAAACATGTATCACTGAATTTTATTGATTTACAAACTCGTCTGGTTAGAAACAAACAAAATGACCTCATCACCACTCACTCGTATTCCTTACCCGTGACACACGTCATCATTATTATTTTTTTCAAAACGTTTTGAAATCCATATTATAGAACTTTTTCAATTCAAATATTTGAAAAACAAAACAAATTATACCGGTTTTTTCATTATTTGTTTATTTATTTGTATCTTTCAAGTTTTATTATCTCATTATGATGCCATCATACGTATAATATTTTCCCTTTCATTTGTGTAAACGTTAACATCATGAAACAAATTGAAAATGTTTAATATCTTAGAAGAAAAACCTTGAAAATTATATTTGTAAAACAACTAAATTTTTAAAAATTTTATATTATTCTAATCAAAAATTTGTGTGTTTTTTCTTTCTCTCTCTTTGCAGCATTTATTTAAAATTGAAAAACAACAATAATTTAGCAACTACACAACAACAACCACATCTAGACAACATCTTGAAAACGACTAAAATATTATTTAAAATCTTCAAAAATTTTTACTACATGAACTGCATAGAAAAACCAGAATAAAACATTTATAATGTAAGTGTAAATAAAATTTTTAAATAAATATTTCATTTTTATAAAAATATTAATTAAAAATTTACTATATTTTTTTTTAAAAAGTTTACTTTTATAAAACTTGAGCAATCTTGCTGTACTTAAGGGAAACTTAAGCATTTAACTTTGGATTTTAGCTCAAATTAAAATTAACGCCAAATTAAATACTCCTTAAGTTATGCAAAATGACTCATGTAAATTGTTACATCATTGTAAAATTTACTTGATTCTATAGAAATTCCTTAAGGTACAATTGTCAACTAAAATAATAACAATTTACATTTTATTAAGTTGTTTCTTTTTTGAACATTTAAGGGGCAAATAGTTAGTCATTGTACAACAAGTTGCTGTTGCGCCTAAGTTAGTTACCAGAGAGATCAATGAAATTAAACCTTGGATGATTTAGGTGACAAAAGGGGCCCAAAAAGTTACAAAAACTGGTCAAGAGTTAGAGTTGAATTTATAAGTAATTATAGAATTAGTGTTGAAGAGGTCAATAGATTAGTCAATAATCAATAGGCTAGGCAATAGACCAGTCAACAAAGTCGTCAATAGACTATTGAATAGTCTAGTCAATATGATAGTCAATAAACTAGACTAGTCAATAAGCTAGTCAATAAATTAGAGAATAGCTTAAACAATAGACTAGTTAATAGACTAGTGAATAGACCAGTAAATAGACTAGTCCACATTCCAGTCAATAGACAATTCAGAGGACTTGTCAATCATCTACCAATAGTCAACAGATCAATCAATAGATTATTTAGTAGACAAGTCAATAGAGTATTCTATAGACTAGGCAATAGACTAATCAATAGCCAAGTCAACAGATTAGGCTATAGACTTGTCAGTAGACTAGTCAATAGACTATTTATTTGACCAGTCAATAGAGTAGGCAAAGGTCTTGTCAATAGACCAGTTAATAGACTATTCAATAAACAACGCAATAGTCAATAGTCCGGTCAATAGATCAGTCAATGGACTAGTCAATAGACTTGCCAATAAACTAGTCAATAGACTTATCAGTGGACTAGTCGAGTCGACTAGTCAACCGTGTATTCACTAATGAAAAATCAACAGACAGTTATAGACCACACTGAACTATAGACTACACTATAGTCTACGCTATGGACTGGACTATACACTACACTATAGATTGGACTATACACTACACTATAGATTGGACTATAGACTACACTATAGTCTGGACTATAGATTACATTATAGTCTGGACTATAGATTACACTATAGTCTGGACTATAGATTACACTATAGTCTGGACTATGGATTACACTATAGTCTGGACTATAGATTACACTATAGCCTGGACTATAGACTACACTATAGTCTGCACTATAGACAAGACTATAGTCCGAATTATAGACTAGACTATAGTCTGAACTATATACTAGACTATAGTCTGAATTATGGACTAGATTATAGGCTGGACTATACTATAGATAAGACTATAGTCTGCACTGTAGACAAAACTATAGTCTGCACTATAGACAAGACTACAGTCTGCTCTATAGACAAGACTATAGTCTACACTATAAAAAAGACTATGGTCTACACTATATACAAGACTATAGTCTGCACTATCAACAAGACTATAGCCTGGACTATGGACAAGACTATAGTCTCGACTATAGTTTGAATTATAGACCAGACTATAGTCTGCACTATAGACAAGATAGTATGGACTATGGACAAGACTATAGTTTGGACTATGGACTAGACTAGACTTTTGTCTGGACTATGGACTAGGCTTTAGTCTGGACTATGGACTAGACTATAGTCTGGACTACAGACTAGACTATAGTCTGGACTATAGACTAGACTATAGTCTGGACTATAGACTAGACTATAGTCTGGACTATAGACGAGACTATAGTCTGGACTATAGACTAGACTATAGTCTGGACTATAGACTAGACAATAGTCTGGACTATAGACTAGACAATAGTCTGAATTATAGACTAGACTATAGTCTGGATTATAGACTAGACTATAGTCTGGACTATAGACTAGACTATAGTCTGGAATATAGACTAGACTATAGTCTGGAATATAGACTAGACTATAGTCTGGACTATAGACTAGACTATAGTCTGGACTATAGATTAGATTATAGTCTGGACTATAGACTAGTTTATAGTCTGGACTATAGACTAGTTTACAGTCTGGACTATAGACTAGTTTATAGTCTGGACTATAGACTAGACTACAGCCTGGAATATAGACTAGACTATAGTCTGGACTATAGACTAGATTATAGTCTGGACTATAGACTAGTTTATAGTCTGAACTATAGACTAGACTACAGTCTGGAATATAGACTAGATTACAGTCTGGACTATAGCCTATACAATTGTTTGGACTATTGTCTGCACTATAGACAAGACTATGGACAAGACTATAGTCTGAACTATAGTTTGGACAATAGTCTGAACTATAGTTTGGACAATAGTCTGAACTATAGTTTGGACAATAGTCTGGACAATAGTCTAGACAATAGTCTGGACAATAGTCTAGACCATAGTCTGCACTATAGACTATTGTATGGGCTAAAGACTAGACTATTGTCTGGACTTGTCAATAGACTAGTTAATAAGCTAATCTATAGACTAGTCCATTGACTATTATATTGAAATATTTTTAGTTCAAAAAGGTACTATTTTTGTTAAAAATTAGTAAAGAGGACAAATTTCCAAAAATCCCCAAATAATCAATTTAAGGGTTAACTGAATTACACATTTCTTTCCTTATATTCCTTTATTAACCCATTAACATTTAAGGACCCTTACTCCTTTCTCTCTAACCGTTTCTTGGGCCATAGTACAAAAACTAGTCAGCTTATTGCTCTAAATGGAACGATAAAGTGACAATTTAGTTTTATGAGCAGCGCAGCGGCATTGTTAAAATGTTTCAACAGTAATTTCTTCTTTATATGAATTTTATGCGTGAGCGTGTGTGTTTCAATGTCTGAATGACTTGTTTTGTGGTATGCCACATTATGAGGCGTTAAATTTAGTAGACATATTATCTTTGTTGTCGTTGTAGTAAATAGTAATATGATTGTCACTATATGACTGACTGAATGAATGAATATATTGTTTGTAATAAGAGGGAAAACTTACATTAATCATGTTCGTACAGTATTAATGTTGAAATTAAATTAATTAAATCATATTTTATGACATGAAAAGCGTATGAAATAAATTTTGCGGAATTTCAAAAACAATTGAAAGCGTAAAATGTAAGTGACAGTAATGAAAAGGATTAAATTATGGAAAAAATGTGTACATAAATTAAAACAAGACATAATGGAGAGAGAAGAGATTTAACAGATTCAAATTCAGAAAATATGGTAGAAAGAAAAAAATTTTGAAAAATTTAAATCATTTTCATGGTTCTGTGACATCATTTCCTGGGGTTTCATGGCATCAGATACAACTTATAACCACTTAATATTAATTAGTATCCTTTCAACTGGAATTCTATACAATCTGCCACCCACTTTGTAGCTCCCACTACCGAATAACATCATCACTTTTTGCCTTCACAAAACTTCGCCAACTTTCAAATAAATATTACCATGATTTAATAACTGTCATTAAAATGCAATTTTCCCTAAATTACTAAAACAATAAATATTTACAACAAAAAACACTTTGTACTAAAAACAAAAATATAATAAAAAATCAAACTCTATGACGGACTGACTATAAAAACAAGGAAAAAGCGCGTAAATAACATTTGACCCTCTAGACAATCAGACTTCAAGTAGTAAATTTTTAATGGAAACTAGGAGACAAACTGGTTTTACTTATTTGCTCATTTTACTGAAAGTGACATAAAACTGTGACGCCAAAAATTTATGACTTTTTGGGCGGCTGGTAAAGGGTGAGGATACTATATGGTTACCAGTGTTGGGTGTATGCGTGTTCTAAAACAAGACAAATTAAAACACAATATCCTGTCAAGACATAAAAAGAAAACTTGGAAATAAATTGACACAAACACATACATGTACAATGTATATGGTGTGTAGTTACACGGAATACTAAATAGAAAACAGGACGTGTTGGAGTAAATTAGAACTACACCGTTTCCAAACAGTTAATGCTAAAGACTGACCAAGACTAACCAAAAAGTAGATATTAGTCAGAACTATTACCTAGACTATAGCCAATGCTATAGACTAGACTATAGTCGGGACTATAGTAAGGACTTTAGACTAGACAATATTCAAGACTATAGATCAGACTATAGACTATAGTTAGAATTATAGACTGGAGTATAGCCAAGACTATAGACTATACTAAAATCAGGAGTATAGCTTAGACTATATACAGGACTATAGACTGGACTATAGCCAGGACTATAGCCAGGACTATAGGCTAGACTACAGTCGGGAATATAGACTTGACTGTAGTCAGGACTATAGACTAGACAATAGTCAGGACTATAGACTAGACTGTAGTCAGGACTATAGACTAGACAAAAGTCAGGACTATAGACTAGACAAAAGTCAGGACTATAGACTAGACAAAAGTCAGGACTATAGACTAGACAATAGTCAGGACTATAGACTAGACTATATTCAGGCCTATAGACAAAACTATAGTCAGGACTATAGACAAGACTATAGTCGGACTATAGACAAGACTATAGTCGGAACTTAATATTAGACTATAGCCAGGACTATTGACTAGACTACAGTCAGATCTATGGACTAGGCTATAAAGTAGACTATAGTCTGGACTATAAAGTTCTAGTTCTGCTAGTTCTGTTCTAGTTCTGTTCTAGTTCTGTTCTAGTTCTGTTCTAGTTCTGTTCTAGTTCTGTTCTAGTTCTGTTCTTGTTCTGTTCTAGTTCTAGTTCTGTTCTAGTTCTGTTCTAGTTCTGTTCTAGTTCTGTTCTAGTTCTGTTCTAGTTCTGTTCTAGTTCTGTTCTAGTTCTGTTCTAGTTCTGTTCTAGTTCTGTTCTAGTTCTGTTCTAGTTCTTCTAGTTCTGTTCTAGTTCTGTTCTAGTTCTGTTCTAGTTCTGTTCTAGTTCTGTTCTAGTTCTGTTCTAGTTCTGTTCTAGTTCTGTTCTAGTTCTGTTCTAGTTCTTTTCTAGTTTGTTCTAGTTCTGTTCTAGTTCTGTTCTGTTCTGTTCTAGTTCTGTTCTGTTCTGTTCTGTTCTGTTCTAGTTCTGTTCTAGTTCTGTTCTAGTTTTTATAGTCTGTTCTAGTTCTGTTCTAGTTCTGTTCTAGTTCTGTTCTAGTTCTGTTCTAGTTCTGTTCTAGTTCTGTTCTAGTTCTGTTCTAGTTCTGTTCTAGTTCTGTTCTAGTTCTGTTCTAGTTCTGTTCTAGTTCTGTTCTAGTTCTGTTCTAGTTCTGTTCTAGTTCTGTTCTAGTTCTGTTCTAGTTCTGTTCTAGTTCTGTTCTAGTTCTGTTCTAGTTCTGTTCTAGTTCTGTTCTAGTTCTGTTCTAGTTCTGTTCTAGTTCTGTTCTAGTTCTGTTCTAGTTCTGTTCTAGTTCTGTTCTAGTTCTGTTCTAGTTCTGTTCTAGTTCTGTTCTAGTTCTGTTCTAGTTCTGTTCTAGTTCTGTTCTAGTTCTGTTCTAGTTCTGTTCTAGTTCTGTTCTAGTTCTGTTCTAGTTCTGTTCTAGTTCTGTTCTAGTTTCTGTTCTAGTTCTGTTCTAGTTCTGTTCTAGTTCTGTTCTAGTTCTGTTCTAGTTCTGTTCTAGTTCTGTTCTAGTTCTGTTCTAGTTCTGTTCTAGTTCTGTTCTAGTTCTGTTCTAGTTCTAGTTCTGTTCTAGTTCAGTTCTAGTTCTGTTCTAGTTCTGTTCTAGTTTCTGTTCTAGTTCTGTTCTAGTTCTGTTCTAGTTCTGTTCTAGTTCTGTTCTAGTTCTGTTCTAGTTCTGTTCTGTTCTAGTTCTGTTCTGTTCTGTTCTAGTTCTGTTCTAGTTCTGTTCTGTTCTAGTTCTGTTCTGTTCTAGTTCTGTTCTAGTTCTGTTCTAGTTCTGTTCTATATCTGTTCTATATCTGTTCTTTATCTGTTCTATATCTGTTCTATATCTGTTCTAGTTCTGTTCTAGTTCTGTTCTAGTTCTGTTCTAGTTCTGTTCTAGTTCTGTTCTAGTTCTGTTCTAGTTCTGTTCTAGTTCTGTTCTAGTTCTGTTCTAGTTATGTTCTAGTTCTGTTCTAGTTCTGTTCTAGTTCTGTTCTAGTTCTGTTCTAGTTCTGTTCTAGTTCTTCTAGTTTCTAGTTCTGTTCTGTTCTAGTTCTGTTCTAGTTCTGTTCTAGTTCTGTTCTAGTTCTGTTCTAGTTCTGTTCTAGTTCTGTTCTAGTTCTGTTCTAGTTTTGTTCTAGTTCTGTTCTAGTTCTGTTCTAGTTCTGTACTAGTTCTGTTCTAGTTCTGTTCTAGTTCAATAGACTAGACTATAATCTGGACTATAGACTAGACTGTAGTCTGTGCTATAGACTTGACAATAGTCAGGACTATGTATAAGATTATAGTCTGTACTATATACAGGATTTTAGAGTAGACTATAGTCTGAACTATAGAATAGACTATAGTCTCGACTGTAGAATACACTATAACCTGGACTATAGATAGTACTATAGTCTGGCCTATGCTAGACTATAACCTAGACTACGGTCTTGAACTATAGTTGAAGTTTACTTATTTCTCTAGCAAATAGTTTCGAATCACACTCACAGGAAGATGACATGATTGAAGTCTGTCAACATTAAGCTTAACTATTTTACATGTGTTTGTTGTCAAAGGACTAAGAGTATTTCTGTGTCTGTCTATCTTTATGTACGTATTAAAGCAATTTAAATTTAATTTCCTGTATAACCAACCAACCATCCATTCATATAGCAAAAATAAACAGAAAAATAACAAAACTTCCGCTTTTACTTTAAGTTAAAAGGATCTGTCTATGAAATTAAAGAAGAATAATAAAAAAGAAAAATACCAAAAGGGAACATATTTTATGACGCCAACTGGCGGCAAAATATTTGACTACAAATTATATGATTGTGAGTTTAACAACACGACAGTATGACTACGAGTAATTTGCAAAAGTCTACATGTACGTAATAAGGACTTCTTTGTGGCGTCAGTGTTAAAAGGAAAAAAATGTAAAAATACAAACAGATTTCATGTTAAATATAATTAAGGATTTGTGAAACAAAAGAATAGACGAAAATAAAAAAAAAAAACTTTATTAAATTAAACATAAAAGTAAAATTACAAGGAAAAAATATTTTCATCATCAATTTTCTTTGGTGAAAAACAATAGCTTTTATGTTTTCTTTATGACTTTGTTGACTGCAAGCGAAAATTGTTTGGAATGTTGGCAAATATTTGTATTGGAATGATAAATGTATTGGCGTCAAAATAATGATGTAATATGTTAAAGCTTTTTGGTTTAATGTTGACGGAAATATATTGTTGTTGAAAAGTTCAAGAGACTATTTGGTGACGTTTATTTTAGATTTCATTTAAATAATTCACAAATATATTAAAGTTCATCTTCCATAAAATGAAGATGACTATTTTCAATGACTATTTACTTCCATTTTAATCCTATTACAAACACATTTTCTTATTTTTTATAAAGTTCTAAAATCTCCTAAGAGACTTGACAGCAATTTCCTTTAATTCATCATTAATTATCAATTATTTAACTTTAATTTTAACACACCTTGGCAAAACCTTAACCTCAATTGTAACACCGCAATAATTAACTATTATTTGAACAATAAAACCTAACATTTAATGCGGAAATTTGGGCAACTTTTTGCCCAAAAAAAACATTTATAGATACTAGCAAAAGACACGCTATTTCTCTTCCAAACAAACAGTTAAACACGAAATTAATAGAGTAATAAAGTTCATTTGAACACAAACATAAAAATTCAAATATATACGCACTAGTCTAGAGTCTAGACTGTGGGGAGTTCAATTATTATGCCCCAAGGTATAATTAAAATGTTTCCATGTTATGCAGGAGTATTTTTTTGAGCTTTGCATTCCTTGGCGAGAGAGTTGTGACCTCAAACTGCCAATAATTGGAATAAAAGGGCAGACATGGTTTAAACAGGAGATTATAAACCTATTATGTAAAAGCTCAGGTGTTGGGATGAATGTGTAAAGGAGGGGTAAGAAATACCCAGCAAAAAATGCTTCTAGATTAGTTCAGTTCTAGTTCTGTTCTAGTTCTGTTCTTGTTCTGTTCTAGTTCTGTTCTAGTTCTGTTCTAGTTCTGTTCTAGTTCTAGTTCTGTTCTAGTTCTGTTCTAGTTCTGTTCTAGTTCTGTTCTAGTTCTGTTCTAGTTCTGTTCTAGTTCTGTTCTAGTTCTGTTCTAGTTCTGTTCTAGTTCTGTTCTAGTTCTGTTCTAGTTCTGTTCTAGTTCTGTTCTAGTTCTGTTCTAGTTCTGTTCTAGTTCTGTTCTAGTTCTGTTCTAGTTCTGTTCTAGTTCTGTTCTAGTTCTGTTCTAGTTCTGTTCTAGTTCTGTTCTAGTTCTGTTCTAGTTCTGTTCTAGTTCTGTTCTAGTTCTGTTCTAGTTCTGTTCTAGTTCTGTTCTAGTTCTGTTCTAGTTCTGTTCTAGTTCTGTTCTAGTTCTGTTCTAGTTCTGTTCTAGTTCTGTTCTAGTTCTGTTCTAGTTCTGTTCTAGTTCTGTTCTAGTTCTGTTCTAGTTCTGTTCTAGTTCTGTTCTAGTTCTGTTCTAGTTCGTTCTAGTTCTGTTCTAGTTCTGTTCTAGTTCTGTTCTAGTTCTGTTCTAGTTCTGTTCTAGTTCTGTTCTAGTTCTGTTCTAGTTCTGTTCTAGTTCTGTTCTAGTTCTGTTCTAGTTCTGTTCTAGTTCTGTTCTAGTTCTTTCTAGTTCTGTTCTAGTTCTGTTCTAGTCTGTTTCTAGTTCTGTTCTAGTTCTGTTCTAGTTCTGTTCTAGTTCTGTTCTAGTTCTGTTCTAGTTCTGTTCTAGTTCTGTTCTAGTTCTGTTCTAGGTTCTGTTCTAGTTCTGTTCTAGTTTCTGTTCTAGTTCGGTTCTAGTTCTGTTCTAGTTCTGTTATTCTTCAGTTCTGTTCTAGTTCTGTTCTAGTTCTGTTCTAGTTCTGTTCTAGTTCTGTTCTAGTTCTGTTCTAGTTCTGTTCTAGTTCTGTTCTATTCTGTTTCTATTTTTCGTTCTTGTTCTGTCCTAGTTCTGTCTTGTTCTGTTCTTAGTTTCTGTGTCTAGTTCTGTTCTAGTTCTAGTTTCTAGTTCTGTTCTAGTTCTGGTTAGTTTCTGTTCTAGTTTCTGTTCTAGTTCTGTTCTAGTTCTTTCTATTTTCTGTTTCTAGTTCTGTCTAGTTCGGTTTCTAGTTTTCCAGTTCTATTCTGTTTTCTAGTTCCTGTTCTAGTTTGTTCTATAGTCTGTTCTAGTTCTGTTCTAGTGCTGTTCTAGTTCTGTTCTTAGTTCTGTTCTAGTGCTTTCTAGTTTCTGGTTCTAGTTCTGTTCTAGTTTCTGTTCTATTTCTTCTCGTTCTGTTCTAGTTCTGTTCTAGTTCTGTTCTAGTTCCGTTCTAGTTCTGTTCTAGTTCTGTTCTAGTTCTGTTCTAGTTGTTCTGTTTCTTTCTGTTCTAGTTCTGTTCTAGTTCTGTTCTAGTTCTGTTCTAGTTCTGTTCTAGTTCTGTTCTAGTTCTGTTCTAGTTCTGTTCTAGTTCTGTTCTAGTTCTGTTCTAGTTCTGTTCTAGTTCTGTTCTAGTTCTTCTTCTAGTTCTGTTCTAGTTCTGTTCTAGTTGTGTTCTAGTTCTGTTCTAGTTCTGTTCTAGTTCTGTTCTAGTTCTGTTCTAGTTCTGTTCTAGTTCTGTTCTAGTTCTGTTCTAGTTCTGTTCTAGTTCTGTTCTAGTTCTGTTCTAGTTCTGTTCTAGTTCTGTTCTAGTTTGTTCTAGTTCTGTTCTAGTTCTGTTCTAGTTCTGTTCTAGTTCTGTTCTAGTTCTGTTCTGTTCTAGTTCTGTTCTGTTCTAGTTCTGTTCTGTTCTGTTCTGTTCTGTTCTTCTGTTCTAGTTCTGTTCTGTTCTAGTTCTGTTCTGTTCTAGTTCTGTTCTGTTCTAGTTCTGTTCTAGTTCTGTTCTAGTTCTGTTCTAGTTCTGTTCTAGTTCTGTTCTAGTTCTGTTCTAGTTCTGTTCTAGTTCTGTTCTAGTTCTGTTCTAGTTCTGTTCTAGTTCTGTTCTAGTTCTGTTCTAGTTCTGTTCTAGTTCTGTTCTAATTCTGTTCTAGTTCTGTTCTAGTTCTGTTCTAGTTCTGTTCTAGTTCTGTTCTAGTTCTGTTCTAGTTCTGTTCTAGTTCTGTTCTAGTTCTGTTCTAGTTCTGTTCTAGTTCTGTTCTAGTTCTGATCTAGTTCTGTTCTAGTTCTGTTCTAGTTCTGTTCTAGTTCTGTTCTAGTTCTGTTCTAGTTCTGTTCTAGTTCTGTTCTAGTTCTGTTCTAGTTCTGTTCTAGTTCTGTTCTAGTTCTGTTCTAGTTCTGTTCTAGTTCTGTTCTAGTTCTGTTCTAGTTCTGTTCTAGTTCTGTTCTAGTTCTGTTCTAGTTCTGTTCTAGTTCTGTTCTAGTTCTCTTCTAGTTCTTTCTAGTTCTGTTCTAGTTCTGTTCTAGTTCTGTTCTAGTTCTGTTCTAGTTCTGTTCTAGTTCTGTTCTAGTTCTGTTCTAGTTCTGTTCTAGTTCTGTTCTAGTTCTGTTCTAGTTCTGTTCTAGTTGTTCTAGTTCTGTTCTTCTAGTTCTGTTCTAGTTCTGTTCTAGTTCTGTTCTAGTTCTGTCTAGTTCTGTTCTAGTTCTGTTCTAGTTCTGTTCTAGTTCTGTTCTAGTTCTGTTCTAGTTCTGTTCTACATCTGTTCCAGTTCTGTTCAAGTTATGTTCTAGTTCTGTTCTAGTTCTGTTCTAGTTCTGTTCTAGTTCTGTTCTAGTTCTGTTCTAGTTCTGTTCTAGTTCTGTTCTAGTTCTGTTCTAGTTCTGTTCTAGTTCTGTTCTAGTTCTGTTCTAGTTCTGTTCTAGTTCTGTTCTAGTTCTGTTCTAGTTCTGTTCTAGTTCTGTTCTAGTTCTGTTCTAGTTCTGTTCTAGTTCTGTTCTTGTTCTGTTCTAGTTCTGTTCTTGTTCTGTTCTAGTTCTGTTCTAGTTCTGTTCTAGTTCTGTTCTAGTTCTGTTCTAGTTCTGTTCTAGTTCTGTTCTAGTTCTGTTCTAGTTCTGTTCTAGTTCTGTTCTAGTTCTGTTCTAGTTCTGTTCTAGTTCTGTTCTAGTTTCTGTTCTAGTTCTGTTCTAGTTCTGTTCTAGTTCTGTTCTAGTTCTGTTCTAGTTCTGTTCTAGTTCTGTTCTAGTTCTGTTCTAGTTCTGTTCTAGTTCTGTTCTAGTTCTGTTCTAGTTCTGTTCTAGTTCTGTTCTAGTTCTGTTCTAGTTCTGTTCTAGTTCTGTTCTAGTTCTGTTCTAGTTCTGTTCTAGTTCTGTTCTAGTTTCTGTTTCTAGTTCTGTTCTAGTTCTGTTCTAGTTCTGTTCTAGTTCTGTTTCTAGTTCTGTTCTAGTTCTGTTCTGTTCTAGTTCTGTTCTAGTTCTGTTCTAGTTCTGTTCTAGTTCTGTTCAGTTCTGTTCTAGTTCTGTTCTAGTTCTGTTCTAGTTCTGTTCTAGTTCTGTTCTAGTTCTGTTCTAGTTCTGTTCTAGTTCTGTTCTAGTTCTGTTCTGTTCTAGTTCTGTTCTGTTCTGTTCTAGTTCTGTTCTGTTCTGTTCTGTTCTGTTCTGTTCTGTTCTAGTTCTGTTCTGTTCTAGTTCTGTTCTAGTTCTGTTCTAGTTCTGTTCTAGTTCTGTTCTAGTTCTGTTCTAGTTCTGTTCTAGTTCTGTTCTAGTTCTGTTCTAGTTCTGTTCTAGTTCTGTTCTAGTTCTGTTCTAGTTCTGTTCTAGTTCTGTTCTAGTTCTGTTCTAGTTCTGTTCTAGTTCTGTTCTAGTTCTGTTCTAGTTCTGTTCTAGTTCTGTTCTAGTTCTGTTCTAGTTCTGTTCTAGTTCTGTTCTAGTTCTGTTCTTTCTGTTCTAGTTCTGTTCTAGTTCTGTTCTTTTGTTCTGTTCTAGTTCTGTTCTAGTTCTGCTAGTTCTGTTCTAGTCTGTTCTAGTTCTGTTTCTAGTTCTGTTCTAGTTCTGTTCTAGTTCTGTTCTAGTTCTGTTCTAGTTCTGTTCTAGTTCTGTTCTAGTTCTGTTCTAGTTCTGTTCTAGTTCTGTTCTAGTTCTGTTTTCTAGTTCTGTTCTAGTTCTGTTCTAGTTCTGTTCTAGTTCTGTTCTAGTTCTGTTCTAGTTCTGTTCTAGTTCTGTTCTAGTTCTGTTCTAGTTCTGTTCTAGTTCTGTTCTAGTTCTGTTCTAGTTCTGTTCTAGTTCTGTTCTAGTTCTGTTCTAGTTCTGTTCTGTTCTGTTTCTAGTTCTGTTCTAGTTCTGTTCTAGTTCTGTTCTAGTTCTGTTCTAGTTCTGTTCTAGTTCTGTTCTAGTTCTGTTCTAGTTCTGTTCTAGTTCTGTTCGTTTTCTGTTCTAGTTCTGTTCTAGTTCTGTTCTAGTTCTGTTCTAGTTCTGTTCTAGTTCTGTTCTAGTTCTGTTCTAGTTCTGTTCTAGTTCTGTTCTAGTTCTGTTCTAGTTCTGTTCTAGTTCTGTTCTAGTTCTGTTCTAGTTCTGTTCTGTCTGTTCTAGTTCTGTTCTAGTTCTGTTCTTGTTCTGTTCTAGTTCTGTTCTTGTTCTGTTCTAGTTCTGTTCTAGTTCTGTTCTAGTTCTGTTCTTTCTAGTTCTGTTCTAGTTCTGTTCTAGTTCTGTTCTAGTTCTGTTCTAGTTCTGTTCTAGTTCTGTTCTAGTTCTGTTCTAGTTCTGTTCTAGTTCTGTTCTAGTTCTGTTCTAGTTCTGTTCTAGTTCTGTTCTAGTTCTGTTCTAGTTCTGTTCTAGTTCTGTTCTAGTTCTGTTCTAGTTCTGTTCTAGTTCTGTTCTAGTTCTGTTCTAGTTCTGTTCTAGTTCTGTTCTAGTTCTGTTCTAGTTCTGTTCTAGTTCTGTTCTAGTTCTGTTCTAGTTCTGTTCTAGTTCTTTCGTTCTAGTTCTGTTCTAGTTCCGTTCTTTCTAGTTCTGTTCTAGTTCTGTTCTAGTTCTGTTCTAGTTCTGTTCTAGTTCTGTTCTAGTTCTGTTCTAGTTCTGTTCTAGTTCTGTTCTAGTTCTGTTCTAGTTCTGTTTTTCTGTTCTCTGTTCTAGTTCTGTTCTAGTTCTGTTCTAGTTCTGTTCTAGTTCTGTTCTAGTTCTGTTCTAGTTCTTCTTCTAGTTCTGTTCTAGTTCTGTTCTAGTTGTGTTCTAGTTCTGTTCTAGTTCTGTTCTAGTTCTGTTCTAGTTCTGTTCTAGTTCTGTTCTAGTTCTGTTCTAGTTCTGTTCTAGTTCTGTTCTAGTTCTGTTCTAGTTCTGTTCTAGTTCTGTTCTAGTTCTGTTCTAGTTCTGTTCTAGTTCTGTTCTAGTTCTGTTCTAGTTCTGTTCTAGTTCTGTTCTAGTTCTGTTCTAGTTCTGTTCTAGTTTCTGTTCTAGTTCTGTTCTAGTTCTGTTCTAGTTCTGTTCTAGTTCTGTTCTAGTTCTGTTTCTAGTTCTGTTCTAGTTCTGTTCTAGTTCTGTTCTAGTTCTGTTCTAGTTCTGTTCTTGTTTGTTCTAGTTCTGTTCTAGTTCTGTTCTAGTTCTGTTCTAGTTCTGTTCTAGTTCTGTTCTAGTTCTGTTCTAGTTCTGTTCTAGTTCTGTTCTAGTTCTGTTCTAGTTCTGTTCTAGTTCTGTTCTAGTTCTGTTCTAGTTCTGTTCTAGTTCTGTTCTAGTTCTGTTCTAGTTCTGTTCTAGTTCTGTTCTAGTTCTGTTCTAGTTCTGTTCTAGTTCTGTTCTAGTTCTGTTCTAGTTCTGTTCTAGTTCTGTTCTAGTTCTGTTCTAGTTCTGTTCTAGTTCTGTTTCTAGTTCTGTTCTAGTTCTGTTCTAGTTCTGTTCTAGTTCTGTTCTAGTTCTGTTCTAGTTCTGTTCTAGTTCTGTTCTAGTTCTGTTCTAGTTCTGTTCTAGTTCTGTTCTCTTTCTTCTTCTAGTTCTGTTCTAGTTCTGTTCTAGTTCTGTTCTAGTTCTGTTCTAGTTCTGTTCTAGTTCTGTTCTAGTTCTGTTCTAGTTCTGTTCTAGTTCTGTTCTAGTTCTGTTCTAGTTCTGTTCTAGTTCTGTTCTAGTTCTGTTCTAGTTCTGTTCTAGTTCTGTTCTAGTTCTGTTCTAGTTCTGTTCTGTTCTAGTTCTTTCTGTTCTGTTCTGTTCTAGTTCTGTTCTGTTCTGTTCTGTTCTGTTCTGTTCTGTTCTAGTTCTGTTCTGTTCTGTTCTGTTCTGTTCTGTTCTGTTCTGTTCTGTTCTAGTTCTGTTCTAGTTCTGTTCTAGTTCTGTTCTAGTTCTGTTCTAGTTCTGTTCTAGTTCTGTTCTAGTTCTGTTCTAGTTTGTTCTAGTTCTGTTCTAGTTCTGTTCTAGTTCTGTTCTAGTTCTGTTCTAGTTCTGTTCTAGTTCTGTTCTAGTTCTGTTCTAGTTCTGTTCTAGTTCTGTTCTAGTTCTGTTCTAGTTCTGTTCTAGTTCTGTTCTAGTTCTGTTCTAGTTCTGTTCTAGTTCTGTTCTAGTTCTGTTCTAGTTCTGTTCTTGTTCTGTTCTAGTTCTGTTCTGTTCTGTTCTAGTTCTGTTCTGTTCTAGTTCTAGTTCTGTTCTAGTTCTGTTCTAGTTCTGTTCTAGTTCTGTTCTAGTTCTGTTCTAGTTCTGTTCTAGTTCTGTTCTAGTTCTGTTCTAGTTCTGTTCTAGTTCTGTTCTAGTTCTGTTCTAGTTCTGTTCTAGTTCTGTTCTAGTTCTGTTCTAGTTCTGTTCTAGTTCTGTTCTAGTTCTGTTCTAGTTCTGTTCTAGTTCTGTTCTAGTTCTGTTCTAGTTCTGTTCTAGTTCTGTTCTAGTTCTGTTCTAGTTCTGTTCTAGTTCTGTTCTAGTTCTTCTTCTAGTTCTGTTCTGTTCTAGTTCTGTTCTAGTTCTGTTCTAGTTCTGTTCTAGTTTGTTCTAGTTGTTCTAGTTCTGTTCTAGTTCTGTTCTAGTTCTGTTCTAGTTCTGTTCTAGTTCTGTTCTAGTTCTGTTCTAGTTCTGTTCTAGTTCTGTTGTAGTTCTGTTCTGTTCTAGTTCTGTTCTGTTCTGTTCTGTTCTGTTCTGTTCTGTTCTGTTCTGTTCTGTTCTAGTTCTGTTCTGTTCTGTTCTGTTCTAGTTTTTCTGTTCTGTTCTAGTTCTAGTTCTGTTCTGTTCTGTTCTGTTCTGTTCTAGTTCTGTTCTAGTTCTGTTCTAGTTCTGTTCTAGTTCTGTTCTAGTTCTGTTCTGTTCTAGTTCTGTTCTAGTTCTGTTCTAGTTCTGTTCTAGTTCTGTTCTAGTTCTGTTCTAGTTCTGTTCTAGTTCTGTTCTAGTTCTGTTCTAGTTCTGTTCTAGTTCTGTTCTAGTTCTGTTCTAGTTCTGTTCTAGTTCTGTTCTAGTTCTGTTCTAGTTCTGTTCTAGTTCTGTTCTAGTTCTGTTCTAGTTCTGTTCTAGTTCTGTTCTAGTTCTGTTCTAGTTCTGTTCTAGTTCTTTCTAGTTCTGTTCTAGTTCTGTTCTAGTTCTGTTCTAGTTCTGTTCTAGTTCTGTTCTAGTTCTGTTCTAGTTCTGTTCTAGTTCTGTTCTAGTTCTGTTCTAGTTCTGTTCTAGTTCTGTTCTAGTTCTGTTCTAGTTCTGTTCTAGTTTGTTCTAGTTCTGTTCTAGTTCTGTTCTAGTTCTGATCTAGTTCTGTTCTAGTTCTGTTCTAGTTCTGTTCTAGTTCTGTTCTAGTTTGTTCTAGTTCTGTTCTAGTTCTGTTCTAGTTCTGTTCTAGTTCTGTTCTAGTTCTGGTTTTCTAGTTCTGTTCTAGTTCTGTTCTAGTTCTGTTCTAGTTCTGTTCTAGTTCTGTGCTAGTTCTGTTCTAGTTCTGTTCTAGTTCTGTTCTAGTCTGTTCTAGTTCTGTTCTAGTTTGTTCTAGTTTTGTTGTAGTTCTGTTCTAGTTATGTTCTAGTAGTTCTGTTGTAGTTCTGTTATAGTTCTGTTCTTAGTTCTGTTCTAGTTCTGTTCTAGTTCTGTTCTAGTTCTGTCTAGTTCTGTTCTAGTTCTGTTCTAGTTCTGTTCTAGTTCTGTTCTAGTTCTGTTCTAGTTCTGTTCTAGTTTGTTCTAGTTCTGTCTAGTTCTGTTCTAGTCTGTCAGTTCTAGTTCCTTTTCTAGTTCACTGTTCTAGTTCTGTTCTAGTTCTGTTCTAGTTCTGTTCTAGTTCTGTTCTAGTTCTGTTCTAGTTCTGTTCTAGTTCTGTTCTAGTTCTGTTCTAGTTCTGTTCTAGTTCTGTTTCTAGTTCTGTTCTAGTTCTGTTCTAGTCGTTCTAGTTCTGTTCAAGTTCTGTTCTAGTTCTGTTCTAGTTCAGTTTTAGTTCTTTCCTTCTATAAAGAATGTTTGCTGTTTTTTTTTTAATTATAACTTCATTAACTTCTGTTCCAACCTGTTGGATTAATTTGCCTTAAAGAGTTTTCTTTCTCTCTCTTTACAAGAAATAGAAAAGGATAACAACAGCATTTCCTTTAATAACAGTTTCACGGTTTACACATACAGCTGAAAGTGTGTGAGAAACCCCTTCATCATGTTGTTTTGTAGAATATAATGATACTTACTTCCGTTAAATATACTTCCGTTACAAGTTTATACTTAGTTCTTCTTATTTTTGCACTTTTTTTCTCTCTTCACATCAGTTCTTTCTTATTTCCTGGGGTTTTAAGTAGTTTTTTGTTGTTTGTTTGTCAGTCATTGTGTCTCTGAAATTAACGTTTTTTTTCTTCTATGCAAAGAATTTTGCAATTTTTGCCGTAAACTCATTTACCTACATATGCGACATGGTAAATTTACTTAAGAATAACAATAGCAAAAACATGAAAATGTAAAGAAAAAAGAACAGCAATAAAATTTAATTTCTTATGAGTATTTGTTACTATATCTTTACAATTAGTTTTTAGCATGTATGAACTAAAGAGTAAAGGGAAGGTAACCTATCGAATGTAATTACACTTGAACATGTTTAAACTTTTGATATCCCAAAATAAATATATTTTGATCGTGGATTTTATAGATTTCTATAAGAATTTATTGTTTTCCATGCATGATCCTTGGTACACCTTCCCTGTGAAATATTGTTTAATTCAAAAATTCTCCTTGTACCAGTCCATTCATTCATTCATGCCTTGGGTACGGCGCAGATGACTACGCAGACATGTTCTTTTGAATTTGGCTGGCATTAGCTCCATTCATGTGTAGCAATACTTGTTGGATTGTAGCACTTACATATACATATATATAAAAAAATTATATATTCTTTTCCATTGTATGGAGATGTTGCACATACACCAGTATTATTGCTAAATAAAATAACAAAATGTTGCAAGATATAGTTGTGTATTAATTAAAGACCCACCATATGGGTCATTTCAATTTAAAAGCAAAGTAACCGAAGAAAAGACACACAAAAGAAGTATTAAAAGATTCAACAATTAAGAAAGCTACTTAGTTGTTCATTAACAGGGTTTTGGGTAATATTTTATATTTTCTATGCGAAAAAGAGTCTTCTATAGGAAGACTTTTTCTATACAAAAGAGTTTCTATAAGGAAGAGTCTTCCTTAGAAGACTTTTTCTGTACAAAAAAGTTTTGCTTAGGATCACTTATACTATACGAAAAAGAGTCTTCCTTAGAAAGACTTTTTCTATACGTAAACGAGCCTTCCATAGCAAGACCTTTTCTTTACGAAAAGGAGTCTTCCTTAGGAAGACTTTTTCTATACGAAAATGAGTCTTCCTTAGGAAGACTTTTTCTATACGAAAAGGAGTCTTCCTTAGGAAGACTTTTTCTATACGAAAAGGAGTCTTCCTTAGGAAGACTTTTCTATACGAAAAGGAGTCTTCCTTAGGAAGACTTTTTCTATACGAAAAGGAGTCTTCCTTAGGAAGACTTTCTATAACGAAAAGGAGTCCTTCCTTAAGGAAGACTTTTTCTATCCGAAAAGGAGTCTTCCTTAGGAAGTATAGAAAAACTATACGAAAAGGAGTCTTCCTTAGGAAGACTTTTCTATACGAAAAGGAGTCTTCCTTGGGAAGACTTTTTCTATACGAAAAGGAGTCTTCCTTGGGAAGACTTTTCTATTCGAAAAAGAGTCTTCCTTAGGAAAACTTTTTCTATACGAAAAAGTTCTGTTCTAGTACTGGTTCTAGTTTCTAGTTTTCTAGTTCTGTTCTAGTTCTGTTCTAGTTCTGTTCTAGTTCTGTTCTAGTTTTCTGTTCTAGTTCTGTTCTAGTTCTGTTCTAGTTCTGTTCTAGTTCTGTTCTAGTCTGTTCTAGTTCTGTTCTAGTTCTGTTCTAGTTCTGTTCTAGTTCTGTTCTAGTTCTGTTCTAGTTCTGTTCTAGTTCTGTTCTAGTTCTGTTCTAGTTCTGTTCTAGTTTCTGTTCTAGTTCTGTTCTAGTTCTGTTCTAGTTCTGTTCTAGTTCTGTTCTAGTTCTGTTCTAGTTCTGTTCTAGTTCTGTTCTAGTTCTGTTCTAGTTCTGTTCTAGTTCTGTTCTAGTTCTGTTCTAGTTCTGTTCTAGTTCTGTTCTAGTTCTGTTCTAGTTCTGTTCTAGTTCTGTTTCTAGTTCTGTTCTAGTTCTGTTCTAAGTTCTGTTCTAGTTCTGTTCTAGTTCTGTTCTAGTTCTGTTCTAGTTCTGTTCTAGTTCTGTTCTAGTTTCTGTTCTAGTTCTGTTCTAGTTCGTTCTAGTTCTGTTCTAGTTCTGTTCTAGTTCTGTTCTAGTTCTGTTCTAGTTCTGTTTTCTAGTTCTGTTCTAGTTGTTCTAGTTCGTTCTAGTTCTGTTCTAGTTCTGTTCTAGTTCTGTTCTAGTTCGTTCTAGTTCTGTTCTAGTTCTGTTCTAGTTCTGTTCTAGTTCTGTTCTAGTTATCTGTTCAGTTCTGTTCTAGTTTCTGTTCTAGTTCTGTTCTAGTTCTGTTCTAGTTCTGTTCTAGTTCTGTTCTAGTTCTGTTCTAGTTCTGTTCTAGTTCTGTTCTGTTCTAGTTCTGTTCTAGTTCTGTTCTAGTTCTGTTCTAGTTCTGTTCTAGTTCTGTTCTAGTTCTGTTCTGTTCTGTTCTAGTTCTGTTCTAGTTCTGTTCTAGTTCTGTTCTAGTTCTGTTCTAGTTCTGTTCTAGTTCTGTTCTAGTTCTGTTCTAGTTCTGTTCTAGTTCTGTTCTAGTTCTGTTCTAGTTCTGTTCTAGTACTGTTCTACTTCTGTTCTAGTTCTGTTCTAGTTCTGTTCTAGTTCTGTTCTAGATCTGTTCTAGTTCTGTTCTAGATCTGTTCTAGTTCTGTTCTAGTTCTGTTCTAGTTCTGTTCTAGTTCTGTTCTAGATCTGTTCTAGTTCTTTTCTAGTTCTGTTCTAGTTCTGTTTAGTTCTGTTCTAGTTCTGTTCTAGTTCTGTTCTAGTTCTGTTCTAGTTCTGTTCTAGTTCTGTTCTAGTTCTGTTCTAGTCTGTTCTAGTTCTGTTCTAGTTCTGTTCTAGTTCTGTTCTAGTTCTGTTCTAGTTTTTCTAGTTATGTCTAGTTCTGTTCTAGTTCTGTTCTAGTTCTGTTCTAGTTCTGTTCTAGTTCTGTTCTAGTTCTGTTCTAGTTCTGTTCTAGTTCTGTTCTAGTTGTTCTATGTTCTAGTTCTGTGCTAGTTCTGTTCTAGTTCTGTTCTAGTTCTGTTCTAGTTCTTTTCTAGTTCTGTTCTAGTTCTGTTCTAGTTCTGTTCTAGTTCTGTTCTAGTTCTGTTCTAGTTCTGTTCTAGTTCTGTTCTAGTTCTGTTCTAGTTCTGTTCTAGTTCTGTTCTAGTTCTGTTCTAGTTCTGTTCTAGTTATGTTCTAGTTCTGTGCTAGTTCTGTTCTAGTTCTGTTCTAGTTATGTTCTAGTTCTGTGCTAGTTCTGTTCTAGTTCTGTTCTAGTTCTGTGCTGGAAAGTTCTAGATCTATAAAGTATTATGTTCCGAATCGGCCCAACATATGGAATATGTTCTCTCGCATTGCCGACACACATGTCATGTTTATTCCTCCCTCTATTCCAACATACTCAAACATGGTGATGTTAACGTCTAGAAGGCTGGTGATGATGACAGCATTGATGTTTCATACTTAATGAGTTTCAATTAGTTAAAAAGAAAACTTTACAAAAGGTCTCAAAATTAACCCAATTTACAGTTAATTATTTAGCAACAATACAAAATTGTGTTAATTATACAAAGACATGTTGTGTTTGAAAGAATTATTAAACAATTTTCTGAGTAATTTTGTTTGTTTGACATGAAGAAGGGGTTGAGAGGTCAGAAGTGTGATTGTGTATGTATAAGAGGGCTACTAATGTAATTAGGTTGGTGTAAAAGGGTTGGCGCCGTGGAGCCAGTCAAAAAGTTGTTAATGTTTCTAATTGCTCAGTAAAAATGCTTGAATACTTATATATGTTAAATGATGCCAACATTTTTTAACTGTAACAGAATTCAATGATAAATTAGCCGACAGAACGACTGTCCACTCTTGAACGCTTTCGTAGAACCACTAACAGAACTTAGTGGTCTGGTTCTAGAGCAACTTAATACAAATGTGAAAACTTGTCTGTTTAAAAATTGCTATGACCCTTTTCTACTTTTTATTCTTTTACATATTTTTCCTATAACTCCTTCAAATATGGAATCACAGTCATCACAGCTTTGATGTATAGCTTTTACTTTGTATTTATGCGTCTTTTATTTTTTCAAAAAAACCGCGGTAAATTGGCTATCGATAAATAAATTATTATTATTTTTTTCCAATAGATTATTGAAATGAAATTTAAACGTTTATTAAGGCTTCATAAAAAAATAGTAGACAAATCAGCAATTCACACTTGATATAACAATTTGCGGTCATCACAATATAAATATTCCGTTTTTTTCTACAATAAATATCTAAGCCACAATACAGTGGGGGAGAATAGTAATGATTTAAACAAATTTTGTAAAATAGAACTAGTTCAAGAAGAGCTTCTATGAGGAGAGTCCAACAGAAACCCCGGACATGTTATCTCGAAGTATCTACATCACCTTAGTGTAATGTCGGAAAATGGAGCACCTAGGGCTAGACGGTATCTCAAATTGGAATCAGGCGATTCAATTGCGATATCAAAGTGAATTCCCCTCTTTTGACACAACTATGTACCTGTGCCATTCTCTCCTCCTTCTCGGGGTAATCATTGGGTTTTAGTCATTCCGCAACGGGTCTAGTTTAAGAACTTATGGAAATTCCGGTTTATAAACCTCATTTTTCATTTTAAGTTCTGTTCTAGTTCTGTTTTAGTTTTGTTCTAGTTCTGATCTAGTTCTGTTCTAGTTCTGTTCTAGTTTTAGTTCTGTTCTAGTTCTAGTTCTGTTCTAGTTCTGTTCTAGTTCTGTTCTAGTTCTGTTCTAGTTCTGTTCTAGTTCTGTTCTAGTTCTGTTCTAGTTCTGTTCTAGTTTTAGTTCTAGTTCTGTTCTAGTTCTGTTCTAGTTCTGTTCTAGTTCTGTTCTAGTTCTGTTCTAGTTCTGTTCTAGTTCTGTTCTAGTTCTGTTCTAGTTCTGTTCTAGTTCTGTTCTAGTTCTGTTCTAGTTCTGTTCTAGTTCGTTCTAGTTCTGTTCTAGTTCTGTTCTGTTCTAGTTCTGTTCTAGTTCTGTTCTAGTTCGTTCTAGTTCTGTTCTAGCTGTTCTAGTTCTGTTCTAGTTCTGTTCTAGTTTGTTCTAGTTCTGTTCTAGTTCTGTTCTAGTTCTGTTCTAGTCTGTTCTAGTTCTGTTCTAGTTCTGTGTTCTGTTCTAGTTCTGTTCTAGTTCTGTTCTAGTTCTGTTCTAGTTCTGTTCTAGTTCTGTTCTAGTTCTGTTCTAGTTCTGTTCTAGTTCTTTCTAGTTCTGTTCTAGTTCTGTTCTAGTTCTGTTCTAGTTTTGTTCTAGTTCTAGTTCTGTTCTAGTTCTGTTCTAGTGTTCTAGTTCTGTTCTAGTTCTGTTCTAGTTCTGTTCTAGTTCTGTTCTAGTTCTGTTCTAGTTCTGTTCTAGTTCTGTTCTAGTTCTGTTCTAGTTCTGTTCTAGTTCTGTTCTAGTTCTGTTCTAGTTCTGTTCTAGTTCTGTTCTAGTTCTGTTCTAGTTCTGTTCTAGTTGTTGTAGTTCTGTTCTAGTTCTGTTGTAGTTCTGTTGTAGTTCTGTTCTGTTCTGTTCTAGTTCTGTTCTAGTTCTGTTCTAGTTCTGTTCTAGTTCTGTTCTAGTTCTGTTCTAGTTCTGTTCTAGTTCTGTTCTAGTTCTGTTCTAGTTCTGTTCTAGTTCTGTTCTAGTTCTGTTCTAGTTCTGTTCTAGTTCTGTTCTAGTTCTGTTCTAGTTCTGTTCTAGTTCTGTTCTAGTTCTGTTCTAGTTCTGTTCTAGTTCTGTTCTAGTTCTGTTCTAGTTCTGTTCTAGTTCTGTTCTAGTTCTGTTCTAGTTCTGTTCTAGTTCTGTTCTAGTTCTGTTCTGTTTAGTTCTGTTCTAGTTCGTTCTAGTTCTGTTCATTTTTTAGTTCGTTCTAGTTCTAGTTCTGTTTAGTTCTGTTCTAGTTCTGTTCTAGTTCGTTCTATGTTCTAGTTCTGTTCTAGTTCTGTTCTAGTTTCAGTTCTAGTTCTGTTCTATAGTTCTGTTCTAGTTTTCTAGTTCTAGTTCGTTCTAGTTCTGTTCTAGTTCTAGTTCTAGTTCTGTTTGAGTTCTGTTGTTTGTTCTGTTCTGTAGTTCTGTTCTAGTTCTTCTGTTTAGTTTTTCTAGTTCTGTTCGTTTGTTGTAGTTCTGTTCTCAGTTCTGTGTTTCTGTTGTAGTTTGTTCTAGTTCTGTCTTTTCTGTCTAGTTCTGTTTAGTTCTCTTCCGTTTTTATTCGTCTAGTTTTAGTTAATCCTCCGTCCGAAGAAACACAAATAGTTTAATTCTTTCGATGAGGTTTGTTGTAAAAATAGGACCTAAAATAATGATTCATAAATATTGTCTAGGTCACTTCGCTATTTAATAATAAATCGAATGTATTTTCTGTGAATCCCACTGTACTCAATATAACCCCTTTCAAATGACTTGTGGTGGTGGTTGGTGGCGATGGAAATATGACAGCATTTAATAAAATTATTTAAAAAAACATTTAACTGTATTTTATTTCAGTTCTCTCTGATGACTGGACTAAACGACTGAAGTTCAAATGACACATCACTTGAATAATCATGTAGAAAGAATTGCTCATATAGTTTCTTTTTTTTATCTCGGTTTAATTGAAATAAATTTTAATCTATTTTAAACACATCAGATTAAATCATTTTATACTAAAAGCCATATAGTTTAAATACAGATTTCAAACAGTTAATGTCAATTTAAATTAATCCATTTGTTGTTGTTTTTGTTTCATTGCAGCTTAAATTTAATTTAATAAAATTACAAAATTTTAATTGTATTAACAACTTAAAGGAGTATTAAACAGAGAAGTAATCAAAATGCCGGCGGAAACTAAAACAGCAGCCGCCGCAGAAACGGAAACCCCCACAAAGGGTAAAAAATCACCCGTCAATAATTCGAAGGCGGCTTTGGCTCGTATTACCTTATTGGATGGTTCCATTTTGGATGTAACCATTGATGTAAGTTTCTTTTTTTATTTATTTATAAATTTTTTATAATTTTTTATAATTCCAGCGCAAAGCCAAGGGCCGTGATTTACTAAATTCCATTTGTGCTGGTCTTAATATCTTGGAGAAAGACTATTTTGGTCTCACCTATGAAACACCCACAGATCCTAGAAATTGGTTGGATTTGGAGAAACCAGTATCAAAATTTTTCCGTACTGATCCCTGGACTTTGAATTTTGCTGTGAAGTTTTATCCTCCTGAGCCTTCGCAATTGCAAGAGGACATCACCCGTTATCATTTGTGTCTACAAGTACGCAATGATATATTGGAGGGCCGTTTGCCCTGTACTTTCGTTACCCATGCTTTGTTGGGCTCGTATTTGGTGCAATCTGAAATGGGCGATTATGATCCCAAGGATATGCCCAATCGTAATTATTTGAAGGATTTCAAAATTGCTCCCAATCAGAGTACCGAATTGGAGGATAAAGTTATGGATTTACATAAGACACACAAGTGAGTAGAAAGTGTAGTTTAGAGGGACTTTCATTTTAGTCATAAGTACCTAGAAAAGGTTTGTTTTAGTTCCACAAATGTTTCAAGATCGTACCGTTGCCCCTGGATCTTATAACTTGCCTTTGAGGTTAATATTTTCATTCGAATTTGCCACCTTTAGATGTAAATCTGTGGAAAGGCTATAAACTTGCTATTCGTTCCTTCGAATCGTTCCACATAGAACTAGTTCTTTAGTCGATGACTTCTCTTTAAAATGGTTACTCTCAGAATTAGTTCTTTTTTCTTGGCAACATTTCGGGACCTAGCTCTATGACAGCTTTAGGAAACAAATAAACTTTCCTAGAAACAGTTGATGAACTAGTTCTAGGGAAGTTCTACAGAGAACTAGTTCTTTAGTCGAGGACTTTTCTTCAAAATTGTTACTCTCAGAATTAGTTCACTTTCTTGGGAACTAGCTAAATGAAAGCTTTAGGAAACAAATACACTTTTCTAGGAACTGTTGAGGAACTAGTTCCAGGGTCGTATTACATGCAACTAGTGCTTTAGTCGATGACTTTTCTTCGAAATTGTTGGCCACAGAACTAGTTCAGGGGAACGTTTAGGAAACAAATACACTTTCTTAGGAACAGTTCAGAAACTAATTCTAAGAGAGCTTTAGGAAGCAAATACACTTTCTTGAGAACAGTTTAGGAACTAATCCCATTTTCGGAACTTGTTCTAAGCAGGTGTTCAAGAGTCGATATTAGTTCTGTTCTTTAATCGAAGATTTATGTTCATAATTGTTTACTGCTGAACTAGTTCAGGAGAAGTTTTAGAAAGCTTTTACACTTTCTTAGAACTGGTTTAAGAACTAGTTCTTTTTTCGGAACTGCTTCTGTGGATGCGTAATGGAAAAGATATTTGTTCTATTAATCGGGTCTGGGATAATTAGTCGATGATTTTTGTTAGAAATTGTCACCCTAGGAACTAGTTCAGTAGAAAACAGACAATTTCCTAGAAACAGTTAAAGAACTAGTTCTATCTTTCGGAATCGATGGGATCTTAATCGATGATTTATCTTAGAAATTATCACCTTAGAAACTAGTTTAGTAGAAAAGAAATGAATTTTCCTAGAAACAATATAAGAACTAGTTCTTTTTTTAGAGCTGGTTCTTTGGAATCATAATGGAAACGATAGTTGTTCTATAAAACGGTTCTGGAATCATTAATCGATGGTTTTTGTTAACAATTGTCACCCCAGGAACTAGTTCAGGAGAAAACAGATATACACTCTTAGAAACAGTCCAAGAACTAGTTCTTTTTCAGAATGAAATTGTCACCCTAGGAACTAGTTAAGGAGAAGCTTTCGAAAGTAAATAGATTTTATTAGGAACAGTTCTAGAACTAGTTATTTTTTCGGAACTAGTTCTGAGGAGGAGTTGACATTTGTTTAGAAGAAAAGCTTTAGACCCTATTTTTAGATGATAATACACATTTTTAGAAACACTAATGGAAATAATTCTTAAATCTGAACTGGCGTTGTATATAATGATTCTGGAATCAGTACTTTTCTCAAGAACTAGATCTTTTTTTTATCCCTTTAGACTACAGGTTTAGTTTGAAAACGAAAGAACTGATATTTTTGCCAATTTGTGTGTTCCATAGTTCCAAACGATATCGTATTCTATGAATAGTGACATAGATTATAGCCATAAGTCTCTTATTTGAAAGGGAATTGGTGCCAGAGAACTACTTCCCTGAAAACTCTTTAGAAGTATTTCTGAATCACAACAACGCTCCACAGAACAGGCTCTAGATGTGACGGCGACATCAATAGTTTTATAGGTTTCTCCAGAAACCACAAAGTACTTAGAGTCTTAGTTCCTTAATAAGCTGGTACAGCTACAGTTAGGGGACTTAGACTTACAATCTAAGATTAAAGAATGATTCATAAGAAATCTATTAAATTAATAAATTTGCATTTTTCTCAACAGGGGCCAATCACCAGCCGAAGCTGAATTACATTATTTGGAAAATGCCAAGAAATTGGCCATGTATGGTGTGGATTTACATCCCGCAAAGGATTCCGAAGGCGTAGACATCATGTTGGGCGTTTGTGCCTCCGGTTTATTGGTGTACAGAGACAAGTAAGTTGCTTTTCTTTCAATCGGATTAAAACTATATTAATATATTTGTTATTTTCTATCAGATTACGCATCAATCGTTTTGCTTGGCCCAAAATCTTGAAAATCTCCTATAAGCGTCATCATTTCTATATCAAAATACGTCCCGGTGAGTTTGAACAGCATGAGGTGACCATTGGCTTTAAGTTAGCCAATCATAGAGCAGCGAAAAAGCTTTGGAAGTCATGTGTCGAACATCATACCTTCTTCCGTTTGATGACACCTGAACCACCAAACAAATCTACACTATTTCCACGTTTTGGTTCGAAATACCGTTACTCGGGACGTACCATGTATGAGAGTCGCAAGAATCCGGTAGATCGTGAGGCTCCTAAATTCGATAGAAGTTTGTCAGGCAGACGTTTGACTTCTAGGTCTATGGATGGTGAGTAATTAAAGTGGGATTTGTGCGGGATTTTATAATTTTTATGTTATTTCTTTTAAAGCCTTGGCCTTAGCCGAAAAGGAAAAGGATTCACAGAAACGTCATACCATGGGTCATCCTCCTGAGCATATACCCGATTTGGATTCACCACGCAGTCGCAGTCCTTTGAAAAAGGATAAGAAGGATAAGGTAAGTTAAGCTTAACTTTGTTTTTCTTCTTTTTCCACCCCTCCTACCCTCTTCAAAAGAAAAGTTATGAAATCACTAGATTTTAAGGAAATTTTAAAACATTTTTTTACTTTTCTGTTTTCATATTTGAAACAAAAAACCAAACTTATTAACTTATTACTTAATAACCTTTGATTTCTATTCCCTATTTTGTTTTTTTCTTAATTTACTTACGAAAAATATTCAAAATCCTTTTGAAAACGGTTTGATTGTTTTGTTACTATTTTCCAAACTTCACTAAACTGTTAAACACACACTAATCCTGCATTTATTTTTCTTATTGCAACTCCTTACACAACCTATAACACACTCTACACTTAACACTTACACCTGTGTTCAAATAATTATAACACGCTTTAAAACGCGTTTTTGTTTTCTTTTGTTTTTTATACTTTTCTTCCTTTTTTCCCTACAAAATCTTAACAATACACCCACCTATATAACACTCTCCATAAACTCTACTTACTCCTTTTAAACTAAACACGTTTTACCCAATACGTTACTCTGTTGCTGTGGTATTTTTTATTGCTTTCTCTCTGTGTGTATGTGTGTCTCCAAATTCCATGACGACAATTATGGTTGTTATTCTTAGTTGATACGTGAATCTAGCACTGGTACTGCTTCGGCTTCTTCGCAGAGTTCCCTCGAAGGTGATTACGAGACTAATACCGGTGCTGCGGCCGATGCTGCATCTGCAGCAGCCGCCTTTATGGGCCCTGATGATCAGGTTAACACATCTTCTATCATTTCTGCTATTATTACATTCTACATATTTGTTTTTTTCTACTATTTTTTCACTCTCAAAATAACTTTTTGGTTTCTTCCACTTTCTTTAGTTTTGTATTTAAGTTTTTTTCTTTTTTGGAGTAAATTCTTTAGTTGGACTCGTTTCTTTACTTTTAGTTGTTTATTTTAGTTTTGAGGCTTTTTTTCAGTTGCTGTAGATACTTTTTTTTTTCGATATTTTGAAAATTTTTGGGTTTTGAATTTTTTTTCGAATTCTTTGTTGTGTTCAAAATTGTTAACTCTGTAGCCCTGTTCAAAAAGGTTTAATACTTCAACAAGTGAATATTAAATTCCCAGGAAAACTTTGAGAATTAGTTGTAAAATAACTAGTTCTAGAACGCATGTAAACGGAACCACTTCAGCTGGAGTAGCTACATATATGGGATCTACTGACGTCAAATAACTTACTGTTGGATCTTCTTCTGTGAAAAAAAATTGTACTTCTAAGAACCTATTGAGATACCCGTTTGTCGTATCATCAGTACAAGTTAAACATTCGTACTGGGGGATAGTCGGTTAGTTAGTTAGTAGTTAGTTAGTTAGTTAGTTAGTTAGTTAGTTAGTTAGTTAGTTAGTTAGTTAGTTAGTTAGTTAGTTAGTAGTTAGTTAGTTAGTTAGTTAGTAGTTAGTTAGTTAGTTAGTTAGTTAGTAGTTAGTAGTTAGTTAGTTAGTAGTTAGTAGTTAGTGGTTAGTTAGTAGTTAGTTAGTAGTTAGTTAGTTAGTTAGTTAGTTAGTTAGTAGGTAGTAGTTAGTTAGTTAGTTAGTTAGTTAGTTAGTTAGTAGTTAGTAGTTAGTTAGTTAGTTAGTTAGTAGTTAGTTAGTTAGTTAGTTAGTTAGTTAGTTAGTTAGTTAGTTAGTTAGTTAGTTAGTTAGTTAGTTAGTTAGTTAGTTAGTTAGTTAGTTAGTTAGTTAGTTAGTTAGTTAGTTAGTTAGTTAGTTAGTTAGTTAGTTAGTTAGTTAGTTAGTAGTTAGTTAGTTAGTTAGTTAGTTAGTTAGTTAGTTAGTTAGTTAGTTAGTTAGTTAGTTAGTTAGTTAGTTAGTTAGTTAGTTAGTTAGTTAGTTAGTTAGTTAGTTAGTTAGTTAGTTAGTTAGTTAGTTAGTTAGTTAGTTAGTTAGTTAGTTAGTTAGTTAGTTAGTTAGTTAGTTAGTTAGTTAGTTAGTTAGTTAGTTAGTTAGTTAGTTAGTTAGTTAGTTAGTTAGTTAGTTAGTTAGTTAGTTAGTTAGTTAGTTAGTTAGTTAGTTAGTTAGTTAGTTAGTTAGTTAGTTAGTTAGTTAGTTAGTTAGTTAGTTAGTTAGTAGTTAGTTAGTTAGTTAGTTAGTTAGTTAGTTAGTTAGTTAGTTAGTTAGTTAGTTAGTTAGTTAGTTAGTTAGTTAGTTAGTTAGTTAGTTAGTTAGTTAGTTAGTTAGTTAGTTAGTTAGTTAGTTAGTTAGTTAGTTAGTTAGTTAGTTAGTTAGTTAGTTAGTTAGTAGTTAGTTAGTTAGTTAGTTAGTTAGTTAGTTAGTTAGTTAGTTAGTTAGTTAGTTAGTTAGTAGTTATTTAGTTAGTTAGTTAGTTAGTTAGTTAGTTAGTTAGTTAGTTAGTTAGTTAGTTAGTTAGTTAGTTAGTTAGTTAGTTAGTTAGTTAGTTAGTAGTTAGTTAGTTAGTTAGTTAGTTAGTTAGTTAGTTAGTTAGTTAGTTAGTTAGTTAGTTAGTTAGTTAGTTAGTTAGTTAGTTAGTTAGTTAGTAGTTAGTTAGTTAGTTAGTTAGTTAGTTAGTTAGTTAGTTAGTTAGTTAGTTAGTTAGTTAGTTAGTTAGTTAGTTAGTTAGTTAGTTAGTTAGTAGTTAGTTAGTTAGTTAGTTAGTTAGTTAGTTAGTTAGTTAGTTAGTTAGTTAGTTAGTTAGTTAGTTAGTTAGTTAGTTAGTTAGTTAGTTAGTTAGTTAGTTAGTTAGTTAGTTAGTTAGTTAGTTAGTTAGTTAGTTAGTTAGTTAGTTAGTTAGTTAGTTAGTTAGTTTGTTTGTTAGTTAGGTTCTTCGTTTGGGAAGTAAATCTGGGCCGCTATCAGGCTTACCAGAATCTGGGGACCCGAACCATGTCCTCCGGACTGATAGACTAGAACTACGTCGATTAGCTAACAGAGAACTGCAGAGTCAATGCATGATTGTGCACAAATCGACTACGTGGAGCCCACCCTCTAGATTACATGCGTTCTAGAACCAGTTTCGGAACTAATATATAGAATATACCTTGTTTTGGGTTTATTATTTGTTTCCAAATTTCGATTTTTAAATTATTTCTATTAATTTGTATTTTTATGTGTTTCTATAATAAAATATCAAATTCATATCATATAATCTAACATTTAAATGTTTGCCTATCAAGATATTTTAATAAGTCTTATATATATCGAGAATATTGGATGTTTTTTACCTTTACAGATTTCGAAAAGTGCGATTTGGAATAAAAAATTTAGAACAAATAATTCAAGTTGGACAATATTAATCAATAACATAAACTTATTTGGCTCAAATCAATATTATCAAATCCAATTTCCCCAGAGGGGAATTCGCCACTGAAATGGACCTGTTACAATAACATAATCCAAGTGTGTCAAACTAATTCCAATCGCCCTCTTCGAAATTCGAAAAATGTAAAGACATTTCAATATTTTAAAATGCTTTGTCCTTTCTTTTGATATATTTTTATAAAAAAAAGTCAATACTTAACTAATTTTAACTCTTCATTATGTAAATATATTAATGTTTAACTCTATATGTACATATAACTCCCTTTTCAAACTACTAAATGGTTTCTCTATATCTGTTAAAATATCTTTAAAAAGCTCTAAATGTTTTTAACTAACTTATGCTTTATATAGTATTTTAATAAACGTTTATTAAGAAAAACCAAGCTCCATAACAAATTTATATAAAAAATATATAATTTTATCTTATAAATAGGATTTGTGTGAGTCCTTGTTACCATAATTGGCATTTATACTACATGTTCTCTCTTAATGTTTTGTTTCAAAATTGTCTTAAAACATAAAACACACACTTGCCACCTTTTTTTACTTTAATTTCAATACTGAACATATTTACATATACTATTTACATATACACACACAAATCCAAGTTGCATTTAAATTTTAACAAAAATTATTCATATTTTTTTGTAAGAAATATTTTTAAAACAAATTATTTTAAAGAGTTTAAAAGCAAAATTGAGTGCAAGTTAAAAAGTTCCTCCCCCAAATCTGGTGAAATAGAACTAAAAGAGTAAGATAGAGTGCTGATAATCTAGGTTTTATTTAGACCGATATTTTGTAATTTTAAAGTCAGGAGAGAGAAAGAGAGAGAGAGAGAGAGAGAGAGAGAAAGAAAGAACTGAAAATGTTTCCCAATTAGAATCTTATTCGACGATCTTGTTAAATAGTGTTGGAAGAGAGCGAGAGAAGTGGAAGCTAACAAGATCATGATTAAACCATTTACAAGATTTAGGGAGTTATCAAATTTAATCTGAACAGTTCCCACTTAATAAATCAGAGTTTGAAGGTTATGTTTGAACCACTTACAAGTTGCAGATATCAGGCACTTATCAGATTGACTGTAAACGGATCAATCATTCTAAGTCTTTAAAGTTTCGATGATCTGAAAAGATTTACAGATATTTTATATTAAGCCAATATATAGATCTTCATTTTAAATCAGTTTTAAACAAAATACTGTGAGTCTTAATATGTAGGAGTTCTTATTGAGTTTTTCTTGGATTCTGTCTTTTATGTTATCGTGAAGTATGGAGCAAGTTTAGGTGTAAGAAGAAATCTAATAAAATCAGGAAGTTGTACATCAAGTAGTGCCTTAACATGGATCTGAACAAGTCAATAAACAAAGAAGGTATAGAAGTCTCAGGCTCCTAGATCACCGCATATATAAGGATTAGTTAAAGACTGGTCAGATCATGAAGTGATTGATCAAGTAGATGGATCTAAACAAGTGTTGAAAAAGGGAAATTTAAAGTAAGACAAACAAAGATCTAGATGTCAAGGTTCTTCGAAACGTGTAATAGACAGGGTCCTAATTAATAAAATTTATTATCTCGTTGATGAAAAGAATATGTTCTTCATAGTCTTTGGATCTTTTATAGATGCGCTTCTTTATGATAAGAGGCCGTTTTCGGACTGATTAAATAGGACACTAATAGTTGATCAAGTAAGTCTTTTAGGCGGTTCTAAACTAGTCAAGGGGAACAAAAAGAATCCGTTTGTCATTGTATTTGGATCTTTTTTAGATGCCCTTCTTTATAATAAGAGGCCGTTATGCGGACTGATCGGCCAATAGTTGATCAAGTAAGGCTTTTGGACGAGTCTAAACTTGTCAAGAGGGACATTTAAGATATCTTAGAGTTTGAAGTATCCGAAGTAAAGGTCTGTATTATGGTAAAATAAGAGACTATTTACCGACTTAGTTAAAAGCTGTTCAAATTCGGAAGTGGTGGATCAAGTAGGGATTTTCGATATGTAAATCTATAAAAGTTAGGAAAACTTTTTTGATTGATCTTCTGAACGGGAATTTACAATATCTTTATCAGCGTTAGAAATCAACTGACAAATAGATCTAGAATTCTAGGACCATACCTTTCGGAATAGACCTCTGCGAAGGCCTATTTTCGGACTTAATTGACAACATATCAAATTGGCAAGTAGGTGATAAAGTAGCTTTCAAATGGATCTAAAGATAAGGAAAAATATATAGAAAGCTTTTTGAGGAGAACATGTAGAGGTCTCCCCTATTTTGGATATTATGTTAGAAAGTGTTGAAGGAGAAGTTCAGAACTTTAAAAACTTTCTTTATCTGTTTAAGAAAATACTATTGGGGAGAACATTTTGAGATTTCGGCCATTTTGGATTTTGCTTTAGAAAGTTTTTAAGGAGAAGCTGTAGAAGCTCACAACTTGAAAAACTTTCTTTAAATAATGTATAGGTGGACGTGAAAGCCCCGATTATGCACTAACTGACAAAATCTATTTAATTCCATAAAGAACTCTCTATCGCTCTAAATAACGCTTTTAAACTCTACTCAGTTATCTGTTTTGCTTTCTCAAACAAAAAAAAAAGCTTTTTAGTTTTTGTGTTTTTTCTGTTTGTTTAATTTTCTCTCATATTTTGTATGAAAGCATGCTTAAAAGCTTTAATGTCTTAATGTTATCAAAACGATATAACTTTCAACATAAATTATATATAATTTTTTCTTAAACTTTCTCTTTTTTAAACTTAAAATAAAATAAAGGCTGAAAAGGATAAGAAACAAAAGGAAAAGGAGGAGAAGGAACGCAAAGAAAAGGAAAAGAAAGAAAAGGAGAAGAAAGAAAAAGAAGCCAAGGAAAAGGCTGCTAAAGACAAGGCTGCCGGTGGCATGAATGGTAAATTTTTATAAAGACTTAAAGCTTACGAAAAATACTGATCTTTTATATATCATTTTGCAGGTAACGATGATTTGAATGATTCACAAAAATCGGATAAATCTGGCAGACGTGTAAGTATTAAATAAACAGTTAAATTACATTAAGTTCATTATATATAAGTCGGATTAATAAGAATTTCGGTTAAAAAATATTGTTATTAAAATGTTTCGTCTTTAGTTTTTATGTAATTATTTAAATAATTTTATTAATTATTTTTAATTTGAAATATTTTTTAATTTTTATTTAATTTTATTTTTATTTTTTCCCATTTCTTTTCTTTTTTTATTTCCGTTTCTTATGATTTCATTATAATTTGTAACTTAATCACCGTTATTACTTGATCGCAACCCTATAACGTCGAATAGGGAGTTGGTTTATTCTCTTCGGGTCGCAAGAGCAAGAGTGGTTCACCATCTAAGGATGCTAAGGATAAGAAAAAATCCGATAGACCTAATGAACTCGAGTTGGTGGCTGCTGGTACTGGTGATCACAATAATGCCAGTGCTCCCGGTCACACTAAACCCTACGAGTACACAGATGCTGATGGTGACACTAGTCCCACGCGCAAATCTTACATTCCAGGCGGTTTCCGTTATGATCAAGATCCTGATGGCAGCAAACGTGGCCAGGATGGTCAAGAACAATTGTCGCCTGGTTCGCAACAAAAGAAAATTGGTTTGGCTTTCAATTATGCTCCCGGCAATGAAGAGGATTTGAAGAAACAAGCCGAAAAACTTAAATCGGGTCAATTGTCACCACGTACCCGTGATAAACTTAACAAGGGTCAATTGTCGCCCCGAACAAAGGCGAAATTATTAAAGGAAGCCAATCTTTCGCCCGCTACCAAAGCCAAGTTGCAAGGCAGTGCTGTAGATGCTGCTGCCATTCCTTTAAGTGATGCCCAAAAGAGATCCTATTCTCCCTCTAAGAGTCCCACACAAGGTTATGCTTCTGGTGCTCCTGGCAGCTATAAACCTTTGGTGGATCCCACCTCAGCATTTTTGGATTCCGAAAGATATAACAAGGAGCCCGCCTATACTGGTTTGGTGAAACCTAAAAATCAAGTTAAAGTAATGGTCATTACCGGTAAAATTGATCCCAAAACCAAGAAAATCGATGCTGAAAATGGTTTTGTTGAACACTCGGCTGGCACTTTGGATGCTGCTACTGGTTTAATTGATACCAAATATGGTTTAATTGATCCCAAAAAGGGTACTTTGACTGTGACAAACTCCAGCTCGGGCAAAAAGGAAACCCACAAAGGTGACATAGATCCTCAAACTGGCAATATACATTTGTTGCATGGCGTAGTGGATCCCAGAACTGGTATGGCCGACAATACATTGGGACAAATTATTGCCTTTGCTCCTCAAGTGGTTAAGATTACCGCCATCACCTCTAAATATGATCCTCAAACACGTAAAATTGATGTTGAAAATGGTTTTGTTGATCATTCAACCGGCACCTTGGATCCTGCTACTGGTTTAATTGATTCCAAATATGGTTTAATTGATCCCAAGAAGGGTACTTTGGTGGCAGTTAATCCTAAGTCGGGCAAAAAGGAAACCCATCAAGGTGAGGTTGATTCCCAAACTGGCAATATCCATTTGTTAAGTGGTGTTGTTGATCCTAAAACCGGTCAGGTCGATAACTCTTTGGGTCAGATTCTAGCCATTACTCCTTTGGAAGATTCACCCAAAAAGGTTAATGTTAAGCTTACCGTTACCACAGCCAAGTTTGATCCTAAATCGAAGAAAATTGATGCTGCCCATGGCAAGGTGGATCATTCTACTGGCAGCTTAGATCCTGCTACTGGTTTAATTGACTCCAAATATGGTTTGATTGATCCTAAAAAGGCTACTTTGGTGGCTTTGAATCCCAAGAATGGTAAAAAGGAAACCTATCAAGGTGAAATTGATCCTTTGACAGGTGACATACATTTGATTAATGGTGTGGCTGATCCTAAAACTGGTCGTTTGGACAATTCTTTGGGACAAATTATTGCCGTTTCGCCCAGTGGTGAACCGGTTAAGGTTACTGTCATTACTTCCCGCATTGATCCCAGAACTAATACCATCGATGCTGATCATGGTTCTGTAGATCAATCTACTGGTACCTACGATCCCTCTACCGGTGTTGTTGACTCCAAATATGGTTTGCTTGATTTTAAGAATGGCACTGTTTCAACTCTCAATCCCTTGACCGGCAAACAGGAAACATATCAAGGAGAATATGATCCCAGAACTGGTCATATTAATCTATTGAATGGTGTCACCGATCCCAAGACTGGTCGTGTAGATAACTCTTTGGGTCAAATATTTGCCTTTGCTCCTTTGAATGATCCCAAAAAGAAACGTGTTAAGATTTCGGTCATTACCTCGAAATTCGATCCCACAACTAAGAGAATTGATGCCGAAAATGGTTCTATGGATCTTACTACTGGAGTTTATGATCCTGCTACCGGTTTAGTAGAATCTAAATATGGCATGATTGATCCCATTAAGGGCACTTTGGTGGCTGTTAATCCCAAAACTGGTAAAATGGAATTGTATCAAGGTGATATTGATCCTGTAAATGGCAATATACATTTGGTGAATGGTGTCACCGATCCCAGAACTGGACGTTTCGACAATAGTTTGGGTCAAATAATCGCTGTAACACCTTTGGATGATTCAGATGTTCCCTTAGCTGGTCCCAGAAAGAAGAATGTTAAAATTACTATTGTAACCTCTAAAATTGATCCCAAAACTAAGCGTGTGGATGTTGAAAATGGTTCTGTAGATCAAACCACCGGCACTTTAGATCCTATTACTGGACTTGTTGATACTAAATTCGGTGTTATTGATCCTAAAAAGGGTACTCTGTTGGCTGTTAATCCCAAGACTGGCAAAAAGGAAACCGTTCAAGGCAATGTTGATCCTAAAACTGGTTATCTACATTTATTGCATGGTGTTACCGATCCTAGAACTGGTCGTTTGGACAATTCACTGGGACAAGTTATTGCTGTGTCACCACAAGAGGAAGCTGTCAAGCTTACCGTTGTTACTGCCCGTGTTGACCCCAAGACCAAGAGAATTGAAGCCGACAAAGGTACTGTGGACAACTCCACGGGTATTTTTGATCCTGCTACCGGCTTAGTGGATACTAAATATGGTTTAATTGATCCCAAAAATGGTACTTTATTGGCTTTGAATCCTCAGACAGGCAAGAAAGAGGTTCACCATGGTGTGGTAGATCCCGCCACTGGCAACATTAACTTCTTGAATGGTGCCACTGATCCTAAGACTGGCCGTTTTGACAAATCCCTGGGACAAGTTATGGCTATTAGCACTCAGGATGATCCCAAGAAAAAACGTGTTAAGATTACCATCATCACTTCCAAAATGGATCCCAAATCTAAGAAAATTGATGCTGATAATGGCAGCTTGGATATCACTACTGGTATATTGGATCCCGCTACCGGTCTGGTAGATACTAAATATGGTTTAATAGATCCTAAAAAGGGTACATTGGTGGCTTTCAATCCCAGCACTGGTAAACATGAAAGTGTTAATGGCAATGTTGATCCCAAGACGGGACACATACATTTGGTAAGCGTAGTCGATCCCAAGACTGGTCGTACTGATGGTTCTTTGGGACAAATCATTACTGTTACTCCTCAAGATGATGATATTTTAGAATTAGCTGCAGGCAAGGCAGTTTCATCCACTGATTCTACACCCACTAAAGAAGGTCGTTCTTCGACCGCCTCTCCTCAATCGGTGGGCAAATCTTCTATTCCTCCACCCACACCCACTAGAACTGCAGCTTCCGGAGTTGGTGCTGCCGCCCCAGCTGCTGGTAAGCCCAAAAAGAAACGTGTTAAGATCATGGTAATCACCTCTAGATTTGATCCCGCCACCAAGAGAATTGATACCGAAAATGGTCAAGTTGAACATTCCACTGGCATTTTAGATCCTGCTACTGGTCTTATTGACACTAAATATGGTTTGATTGATCCTAAGAAGGGTACTCTAGTGGCCTTGAATACCAAGACTGGCAACAATGAAACCTATCACGGTGAAGTTGATCCCAAGACGGGACATATACAACTGGTTACTGGTGTTACTGATCCCGCTACAGGTCGTGTAGATGAATCTTTGGGTCTGGTTATGGCCATTACTCCTCAGGAAGATCCTGTGGTAGAATTGACTGTGATCAGCAGCCGCATCGATCCTGCCACTGGCAAAATCGACACAGTTAATGGCGATGTTGAAAGATCATTGGGTGTTTTGAATATGGACTCTGGCTTGTTGGATACCAAATATGGTGAAATCAATACCAGAACTGGTGAACTGAAATCTATTGATCCCAAGAGTGGTAAAATTGTTGTAACCAAGAATGTCAAGGTTGATCCAGCTACTGGACAACTTACTATTATGGGTGTTATTGATCCTAAGACAGGCAAAGTAGATCCCAATCAAGGACGTCTTATTGAAGTGGGCCAACAGATTGATCCCATTGTAGAGGTTACCTCATTGGCGGGTAAATATGACTCTAAGAAGAACATCATTGATCCTAAGACTGCTCAAGTGGAGACTTCTGGTGGTCAATTTGATCCCAGAGCTGGCAAGATTGATACCAAGTATGGACAGATTGATTTAGTTAAACACACCATTACCTTTACCGATCCCAAGTCAGGCAAATCTGTTACACGTGACATCAAAATCGATCCTGCCACTGGACAAATTGTACTCAAGAACCAAATTAATCCCAAAAACAATAAACCAGACAAAGACTATGCCCGCATTATATCTCTGCGCATTGTACAGCAACGTGTGGATCCCAAGACCAAGGCACCTATTAGTCAAGTCAGCTCGGCTAAGGATAAGGAAATTGTTATCGATCCCAAATCCAATCAAATTTGGATGCCTACCGGTGCTGTTGATCCCGCCACCAAGGAACAACAATACATATCCAGTGCTGTTGATCCTAAGACTGGCTATGTCATCACCATCTATGGTTATCTTAATCCCAAGACCAACGAAATCAAAAAACAAACCAAACTTGATCCCAACACCACTAAGATTGAACCTTCTTCTGGTAAGATTTACACAGCTACTGGCGATTTAGATGCCGCCACTGGTGAACCACTCTATGCTACCACACAAGTTGATAATGAATCTGGTGAAGTTTACACAAAATTGGCACGCGTTGATCCTAAGACAGGCAAACTGATTATTGTCAGAATCTTGCTTATCTCTAAGGTCGACGAAAGAGGCCGTCCCGAAGAAGTCGATCCACAAACATGCGAAATCGATCCTGTCTCGGGCCGTGTCTTGAAATTCTTTAATAAAACCGTTTATGTATACAATATGATTGATCCCATTACCGGTGAAATTGTACAGGTGGACCCCAACGATCCGCGGTTTGCTGGTGCCCGCACTACCGTTACCCATACCATGACGTTGACGGGAGAAATTGATCCCGTTACCGGACGCATTAAGAGCGAATATGGTGATATTGATCCCAATACTGGTGACATTGATCCGGCCACCGCTATTAAGGATCCCGTTACTGGTAAATTGATTTTGAATTATGCCCAAATCGATCCATCACACTTTGGCAAACAGGCCCAAGTTAGCACTACTACCGAAACTGTACCTATAACTAGACAACAATTCTTTGATGGTGTTAAACACATGGGCAAGAATGCCTTAAGACGTGATTCAGAGGCTAGTTCCGAAGATGATATGACTCACGAATACGAAACGGAAAATGTTAAGGAAATGGTTATAGGCAGTCCGAAGAAGAGTACCACACAAAATATGAGCACATTTGTGGGCACACCCACGGTGGTGAAAACAACAACCAAACAAGTATTGACCAAGAATGATGATGGTGTAACACATAATGTCGAGGAAGAAGTACGCAATTTGGGTACCGGTGAGGTGACCTATTCTACACAGGAACACAAGGTTTGCTTAAAAAATATTTGATTTATATAATAGTTTTTGTAAAAGCTTTAATAGAATTTAGCTGCTGTAGTGAGTTTAAGCTTTTGTTAAGCGTTAGTTTTGCAAAGTTTTTGTTTTTTGTAACTTTTTTTAGCAACCCCTGTTTTAAGTTTGTTTCTAAATTTTATTTTAAAGTTTTTTACTAAGTTTAGAGTTTAAATATTTTATAAAATTAATAAGTCAATGTAAGTATAAGACTAGTTTTTTTTTGTATTTGAAAGCATGTTTGAATTTAAAACTTTTGAAACACCCCATTTTTAAAGATTATATAGAGATACATTAGTTACTTTGTATAAACATTTTTCATAACTCTCGCCCCATGATCTTAAGAATCCTTGATTATTTTCCATAATTTAGTCTGTATTTGAACCCAAATCGACAGTATTTCCCCAGTTGGTATTAAATATGTCATTCCCCACTGGAACTGCCACTTCAGGAGTTGGAACCTCAACAGCTACTGATAAACCCCCGAAGAAACTAGTTAAGATTATGTTACTCACCTCTAAATTTGATGTACTCATCAAAAGTTGATACGGAAAATGATCAAGTTGAGCTGGTATTTTAAACCCTACTACATTTCCGCAACACTTGTTGCATGAATGTTGGGATTTTAACCCAAACTTATGCCAAATAGGTAGGATATTCAAAACCATTACAGCATTAGGTAACTACAGACCCATTGAATGGTTAATCCAATTTATCCAGGAACAAATATAGAATGCTTCTTATTATGCTGAGAAGTTTGCCTCGACAACCAAGATTTCTTTGTGGTCTTCAGTAAAATTTGAGTTTTCCATATTCTCGTTTCTACAATGAGGAATGTCGTTTAGTTTCAGCGTAGAAATCTCACTGTCCGAAATCGCGATAAGAGTTTTTTTTACAGAAGTTTAGTTTTCAACAGTCGATTCTGTTGGTGGGAATTGCTTCAGTCTTTCCTGATTTATGAATTCCATGAGTGGAAAGATCCGTAGTATCTATGTTTGTGGAACCTTAACACAAACTTATGCCGACTTGAGAGATTACAGCGGAGGTAGGAACAACAGATCCAACTTCCGAATTGTCGATCCAACTTATCGCAGGAACAACTTCATGTGATTCCCTCAAGAAGGAACAAGAACATAGTATCAGTGTAGAAATCTCACAGTCCAGATTCTTGATAAGAGTTTTTTTTACTTAAGACGTTTAGTTTTCAAATAGTTGATTCTGTTGATAGTAATTGCTTCAATTTTTCCGACTTGAGAGATTCAAAACGATGAGGTTCGGAACTGGGGCATACAGATTCGGCGTCTACATAATAGATCCATCATATCCAACTATCTCTGAAACATCTTTATGTCATTGATCTCCCAGGGATAAGTTATGGTACCAGCATGATTTTCCTCAGTCGACCTTAAGCATTTTGTTGCAATTTTGAGATCAATTTTCTATGTGATTGGAACACGATCGGAACTAAATCTTCTTTCATCACTAACTAGCCATTCAAGATCTAAATGTTAATGTCAAATATCTTAATATATATGTGAGTATCCCCCAGATAGAGGGATAGGTTATCCCTGCCTAACTCCTAACGAGATACAGAGGTGCTAAAATCTAGATCTTGGGTCGTTTTAGACTTACGTTTAACTAGTGACCTGTAGAACTTTGCGGGTTCTAGTTATTGGTGGGTATCTGGAATCAAGTGGTGGCTGTAGTTGGAGACCAAATGTCGTGAAGAGATTGTAGATTAAAGGCTCCATGTATGGTCTAAATAGATGATTCAAGCCTTTTAATGTCGCAAGATTGAATCCATACCAAGTGGTCATTTTGACTCTAGGGAATATTGTGATTATTAGCAAGATGTTGAAGTAGCATTAGTGTTCAGTATTTGCGTCTTTGGTTGTTGGTTAGTGGGACCTCTGTGGCACAATGATTACATACATTAAGATCCTGAACAAGGAGCTTGTATTAGGTCCTCATTCTTTGAATACTTAGAGACTTTGTTGGGATTTTAAGGCAGTTAGGTTGTTTGAAGGTAGTTGAGGTCAATTTCCGATCTCAAAATAAATTCCCAGATCCAAGAGTTATACTCCTGGAATACCTTTTTTTAAATAGAACGCTTATTAAACTAGAATTGTAACTCCTTAGCCAGCTAAATTTTAGTGTAAATATTAATATTATTAAACTTTTTTGTTAATATACATATAATTAAACTTTTTTTGTTTTTTTTCCATAATTAACAATATATTTATTTTTGTTTTTATTAAATAATGCTTGTTCCTCACCTCCAAACCTTCCAAAAACCCCCCAAAATTATATCAATGAACAATAAAATCCTTTCCAAACTAACGAACATTCCTAATTGATGTGTAAAATACAAACCAATCCTTTAAAAACAACCGATCCTCTCAAAAATAAAGGCTGATGCTCCAGCCGTCGATTTGACCAGTGGTGCTTATGTTACTGCCACCGCAGTAACAACACGTACAGCTACCACACACGAAGATTTGGGTAAAAAAGCCAAAACCGAACAATTGGAAGAGAAAACCGTGGCCACAACACGAACCCATGATCCCAATAAACAAGAGCAACGTGTTGTGACCCAAGAAGTTAAGACCACAGCAACGGTAACCAGTGGAGATCAGGTAAGTTTGAGGAGGACTCATGAATAAAAGAAATAACCTGCTGCCACCCACACAGGCATGTTGTGAGAACGCATGATATTTAACAAATTTATTTTCTTTTTGTTTCTCTTTTTTGTTTTTATGTTTTTGCCCGTTATTATGTTTTTGTTGTCTTATATTGAACATTATTGTTTTTGTTGTAATTGTTTGAATTGATTAAATGAATGGGAATGCAAAATTTGCGTAAAAAAAAACTAGTTCCAAAGACGTGACAGTATTTCCTCCACAAGTTCTGGAGATTCTGGTACACCCATCGATGGTCCTTATGATGGATCCACTGCTATATATAATACCACCTCATATAAGGTTTGTTTTTAATAATAACTAACTAACAAATTAATTAATTAATTACAACAACATAGTTTTTAACTCTTTAAAATTTATTAGTAGTTTTAACTATTTGGTAGAACAATTAACTAAAATTAGTATTCTAACCTTAAATTTTAGCTTAAAGTTTTAAAATATGAAAACATAACTAATCTATAAAATATTTTATTTAGGAATCTCCTTTGTATCAAACATCTGCCTCTACATCAGCTACCACCACCGGCCCTCGTATTGAACAAACCCGCGTTATTTTAGGTGAAAATTCGCCCGGCTATACGGCCGAAGGTGAAATTGTTTCCAGCCAAACCGTTAGCAGCAAAACACGTACAGTCGAAACCATTACCGTAAGTATTTTGTTAAATTAAGGGATTCCTCTCAGAACATTACTTAAAGATTGTTTTACTTTGGTTAAAAAAGTTTTATGTAAGTTTTTCAAATTTGTTTTGACGATTATACTCGAAAATCGTTTGTATATACAAATATATCGTGTATATATTGTGACGTTTTCAATTCTGTGTCCTTAAATGTTGTTGTCCTTTAAGTATATTGTTGTAGTTTATTTGAATGTCGTGTCCTGTCTTTAAATAGACTCAATTGTTTTTACTAAAACCTATGTTTTAAAGTAAAATTTTGTAAAAAGAATGGAACTGCTCCGTAAAAGCAGAAATTGTACAAATTACCTTGATATAGAATAAGATTATACTAACTACATATGGAGTAAATAGTCTATTGCGGTTCTACTACTGTCAACTTTAAAATAAAGCCTTTGTTATATATCCTTTCCTCTTCAAAATATCTTAACTTAAAGTTAAATTATATGATAGTTATACTTTGCTATAGATATATTGTTCTGTATAGAGATCAAGACTTGAAAATTGTAATTGTAAACTCTTGTTATTCATTTACGAAGCATCCGAATGGGTGATGTTAAAATTGGTGTGACTCTTCGAGCTAGTGACAGGAGGAACTGTTTCGATAGTATAAATATATGTTTCTTGACAAGGGGAATCATCTAAGTCCATTGACTGATCTATTGACTAGTCTATGTACCAGTTGACAAGTCTCTGGACTAAACTTATGGATTAATCTATTAACAAATCTATGTACGAATCTATTGTATAGTCTATGGACTAATCTACTAGTTAGTTTATAGACTAATCTATAGACAAGTCTCTGGAATAGTCTATTGAAAAGTCTATAGACTAAGCTATTGACTAGTCTATTGGCAAGTCTTTTGGATAGTTTATTGATAAGTATATTGATTAGGCTATGGACTAATGTGTTTACTAGCCTGTCGACTTAACTATTTACTAGTCTATCGACTAATCTAGTTACTAGTCTATGATTAGTCTATGAACTAGACTATTGACTATTCTATTGATTATTCTAATGACTAGGCTATTGATTAGTCTGTGAATTAGTGTATGTATTAGTATAATCTAAATAGACTTGAAAAACTAGTCTATTTATTGGTCTAAGGACTTGTCTATTGATAAGTCTATCTATGTATATAAAAGTGTTTGGAATAATCTATTGACTAGTCTATAGACTAAGCTATTGACTAGTCCCTGAACTACTGAGTCTATACACTAGGGCTATCGGACTACTCTGTAGTCCTAGGTTTATTGTCCCTAGTCTATAGCAGTCTTACTAGACTATAGACTAGACTATAGACTGACTATAGACTAGACTATGACTAGACATAGACTAACTAGACTAGACTATATATAGGACATAGACTAGACTATAGATAGAATAGACTAGGAAGAGACTAGACTATAGACTAGCTATATGATAGACTATAGGACTAGGATATAGACTAGACTATAGATAGATATAGACTAGACTATAGACTAGATATAGACTAGACTATAGACTAGACAAGACTAGCTATAGGGACTAACTAGACTATGACTAGACTATAGACTAGACTATGACTAGACTATAGACTAGACTATAGACTAGACTAGACTATACTAGAATAGGGACTGACTATAGACTAGACTTAAGCTAGACTAGACTATAGACTAGACTATAGACTAGACTATAGACTAGACTATAGACTAGACTATAGACTAGACTATAGACTAGACTATAGACTAGACTATAGACTAGACTATAGACTAGACTATAGACTAGACTATAGACTAGACTATAGACTAGACTATAGACTAGACTATAGACTAGACTATAGACTAGACTATAGACTAGACTATAGACTAGACTATAGACTAGACTATAGACTAGACTATAGACTAGACTATAGACTAGACTATAGACTAGACTATAGACTAGACTATAGACTAGACTATAGACTAGACTATAGACTAGACTATAGACTAGACTATAGACTAGACTATAGACTAGACTATAGACTAGACTATAGACTAGACTATAGACTAGACTATAGACTAGACTATAGACTAGACTATAGACTAGACTATAGACTAGACTAGACTAGACTATAGACTAGACTATAGACTAGACTATAGACTAGACTATAGACTAGACTATAGACTAGACTAGACTATAGACTAGACTATAGACTAGACTAGACTATAGACTAGACTATAGACTAGACTATAGACTAGACTATAGACTAGACTATAGACTAGACTATAGACTAGACTATAGACTAGACTATAGACTAGACTATAGACTAGACTATAGACTAGACTATAGACTAGACTATAGACTAGACTATAGACTAGACTATAGACTAGACTATAGACTAGACTATAGACTAGACTATAGACTAGACTATAGACTAGACTATAGACTAGACTATAGACTAGACTATAGACTAGACTATAGACTAGACTATAGACTAGACTATAGACTAGACTATAGACTAGACTATAGACTAGACTATAGACTAGACTATAGACTAGACTATAGACTAGACTATAGACTAGACTATAGACTAGACTATAGACTAGACTATAGACTAGACTATAGACTAGACTATAGACTAGACTATAGTAGTTTGATTAGTCTATGAACCATTCTATTTAGAAGTCTATTGACAGGGCTATTGACCAGTCTATGCATTAATCTATGGACTATTGATTAGTTTATAGATTAGTTTATGGACTAAATAATCTATTTAGTAGTCTATACACTAGGTTTTTGATTAGATCATGGACTAGTCTGTTGACGATTCTATGGACTAGCCTATAGACTAATCTATATAAAACTCTTTGAATTAATCTATTGACTAGTCTATAGACTAAGCTATTGACTAGGCTATGATCTATGGTTGTGAAGAGTCTATGGACTAAGCTATTGGCTAGTCTATTGACAAGTCTAGGGACTAGTCTATTAATTAGCCTATAGACTAATCTATTGACTACTCTGTTGACAAGTCTATGGACTAATCTATTTACTAGTATATCGTATAGTCTTTTGACTAGTCCATGGACTACTCTATAAACTAATTTATGAACTCATCTATGGACTACTTAGTAAATGGTCATAATGGTCATAAGACTTTATAAAAGATATATCGTGGGGGTACTGCATTTAAATATAGATGTAAGAACTCCGTTTTGATAGCACTGTGTTACTTTTGAAATGGGAAGTTTGTGTAGTTAGCGAATAACACATAGATTCGCGTATCTCCCTACAGATTCTCAGGGAGATACGCGAACAGATATAGTTGTGTTTTATTCTGGAACCTGTCATCGTGATGCCTTATATTGCGTGTTATTCGCTTTGATAAGAGTGCGTTATTTCTGAAACTAGAAAGTGGTAGAGTTTGCAAAGAACACTTGGTTCCACTTTATCTCTCTGCTGGTTCTCAGCCGAATATGCATTCTGTTAATTAGATTCGGATGTATAGTTGTGTTTTATTCGATACCCTGCCATACTTATTCGTTATTTCGAATGATATTTGATCAATAGGAATAAAGCAAGCAATAGTTTGGGGCTCGTATTCGTTTATATTCGGATATGCTTGGTATTAAATAGAATTCACCCTTGCTATAACGACATACATATATACCACATTTTATAGATCTTTCTTAAAATGGCAGTTTTTAGTTTAATTACAAGGTTTCCGGAACCAATTGATAGTACTCATTATTTTTTTGTTCGAAATTGTCGTCTTCAGAATTGGTTCTGTTGAAGCTTTATAGATCCGTTATTTAGTCTATAGAACTAAATGTTAATGGCATGTTTTCACTCGTATTTTTCTTAATTGATTGGATGGGTGCTAACTAACCGGTAGTTGGTAGTGTTCCAGTCTGTCAGTACGTAGGTTCGATTACCACTAGAGAATCTGGCAGAGGTGCACAAGAAATTCTCGATAAAGGCATAGGAGTATTTTTTCAGATTGGATGTAAGATACATCCTGCTTTTAAACTATGGAACTAACTCTGACTTATCTCTTGGGTTATTTGACATTTGACCTTTGCAGTTGCAGGCAAGTCAACCGATTACCTTATATACCAAAATAAAAATAGGATTCATTTTATATTGGAAAATAAAATTTTAGCTATAATTTCTACTTATTAAAGATGTGAGAAACGTTGTTCAACTTTTTGGTAAAATTAAGTTCCGGGAATTGATTTTTTCAAATTTTAAATAATCTATTACTTACAACGTTATAACTTATTTCAAACATTTCCAGTACAAAACCGAACGTGATGGCATTGTTGAAACCCGTGTGGAACAAAAGATTACCATACAATCTGATGGAGATCCAATTGATCATGATCGGGCTTTAGCTGAGGCAATACAGGTAACTTTCGCTTGCTACTTTCATAAGAAATCAAAATTTTACTAAAATATATTTTTTATTCAACCCATTTAGGAGGCAACAGCTATGAATCCAGACATGACAGTGGAAAAGATTGAAATACAACAACAAACCCAATAAATCGTCTAAATAAGGGATTTGATAAACATTAATTTTTTCATAGATTTTTTTTTGGTAAAACAAAATATAAAAAAAAAATTCTAAACGAGCACAGAATGCACAGTAAAATTATTTAAGTAAAAGATAAAAATATTTAAATTTAATTAAAACAAAATATATATATATAGAATAAAACACCCGAAACCACGCCCTCTATTTCCTACTCCACACACACCACACAATAATTATACACCTAAGTCCCACACACAATAAGAATACTTGAATATATATATATAAATGATGAAATATATTATATGACAATTTATGTTTTTATTTAATTAATTATACTACTTTTTTATTAATTTTTTTTTATAATTATAATTAAATTTAAGCTTATAAATGTTGAAAGTAAATAAAAAAAATCTACAATTTTAATGTTGTTTATAATACAATTAATATTAATAATTCTCTTTTTTTATATGTTTATATTTATAATTTTTATGTTAAAAATATTTAAAACAACAAATACAAAACCAACCGAATATATTTGCAAAACAAAATATTTATAAATATTTAATTAAATAAAAGAAATAATTAAAGAAAAATATACATTCACAATACTATTTACCTAAATAAATAAAAAAAATATTTAAAGTTAATGAAAAAAGAAAATAAATTTAAAAATTTTATGTATTTTGACAAATCAAGCTGAAATTATAAATGTAACTTCTGCATAACATTTTATTTTTTATTATTATTATTATTTTTTTAAATGTTTATATTCTCTATTTTATTTTTTTTTTGTATATTACGATTAAAAACAACAACAAAAACAAAATAAATATATATTTAAACAAAAAACAAACAAATTAAATAATACAAATTAATACAGTCAGGGATAGTTAAATAGTTACAAGTTAATCGGTGGTGAAACGATCTGTGGCAATCTTTAGCAATTAGTTAGGTTAGGTTAACCTAACCTAGTTTTCTATAATACTGTATAATTTGAAATATTATTTTATACTTATACTTTCTGAGAGCAGACAAATCAATTGATTACTTTATATAACACAAGTAAACTGCCCTGAAATCAATTGAAATTCGAAGTTTTTAAACTCCGATCAGTAAGTTCAAATTTCAATTCAAATACTTAAGAGACCGATTCAACATCAAGATAAAAACAAAGTATTACAATCCATAAATCCGTATCCATTCGCATCAACATTTGAACATCCTGAACGTAAAATTAGATAAATAATTACTGTAAAACTTGATTCACGATCGAAGATCTTTCTAGTAACGATTTTCTTAAGATTAGTTACTTTTAATATCGTAAATAGTTCATTTTAATATCGAATTTGGACACTTAGCTGTCCTAAGTAATAGTTCGAGTTATACGCTGTTAAGTATAACACAAGGGACCCCTATATAGGCTTCTTGAGTTGACCACCTCTATAACATAACCTAACAATAGATTTTCGAAATTTTAGAATAACGTTTTCTAAAAGATAACGAAAGCGTAATTGATCTTATAAGATTTTAACATGTAGAAAGTCGACTGAGAATGTTATCAAGTTTGTTGTAGTATATAAATATTTTAAGAAGTTATTTTCCAAAATTTCGAAGATTTAAAAGGTTTCAAATCTATCATAGAGCAATTAGTTGAAGATAAACATTTCAATTTTTTATATGTGTTTGCTTTTTTAGGGAAAAGCTTCCCCCAATACATCTATTATTGACTTGACTATCTTTGGGCTCTTAATCGCTTCATACCCTAGAAAGATCCAATTATCAATAACTTCTATGTGTAGGAGAAAACTTGAATTAAATATAGCCTACCACTGACTTGACGATCTCTGAGCTATTCAAAATCGAGTCGTACTCAACAAAATTACTGTTAATACTCTTTGTAATCTAGTGGAATGCTGCTGTCAAAACGGAGTCCTTTGGACTCTACTTGATTGTTCGCGCGCTGTGAACTACCACGATAACCAACCGACCTTTGAAATCTAGATTTTGAAGATATTCTAAATAGATTGGCGCCGACCTTCTTACCTCTTTAGATCATCTTAAGGATCTAAGGATACGTTACTTTTAAACATGTAGTGGCCGGTGGTGGCAGCTATACTGGTTAAATGTTCTTCTAGGACAAGAATTCCCAAAGTTTTTCACTTCACGGAAACTTTGGGAAATTTCTTTAATTTCTTCTTATATCTTGAATTCCATTAACTCTATTACGAGCCCTAGGTATTGAAATTGCGCTACTCCTAATGAATTTGACACAAACTAGATATGTAAGTGACATTTTTAGTTTCGCGCGATTAAAGATCATGTTTTTGAATTACAATTTTTGTGTTTGAAGTGACGCCATTAAAATTTGTGGCATTCTACGTATCGGGAATGGAATAGACGATGCGAGTTGTTCACATTGAATATCACTTATGGAATTAGCAAAGGTTTAGAAGTTATCCTTATGGAATTAGCGAAGGTTTCGAAGTTAATCATAAGTGTTGAAAAATCTCATCCCCTTAAAGCCTCTCTTCGAAACGAGTCGTATTCTGGTCATTTTAAAAGTTCACCTAGTTGTAAAACCCAAAATATATAAGACCTATTGATCAGTGATCACTAACACGTTTCAATACTATCATCCACTATTTATTTACTTCAAGAGAGGGCGAGAGAGAGAGGATTACTTACATTATTCTATCAGTTTTTAAGGACATCATACTGATATACAAGATCTTATCGTAATTCTAAGGTCATTTATCGAAGGCAGCTATATTCATATTCTTTTGAACGTTCACTTCCTTGTAAAACCTCAAAATAGATAAGTCTTATGGATCACTGTTCCACTAATATACTAACTTTACCACTAAGAGGCTTCAAATAAATCATACGTGTGGACGAATGAAGGTATTCTTAAACCATTAAGTCTGATCATTCATAGAAAGCTTTACAGTGTCTCAAATTATCGACTCTCTAGGATCTTACAGGGAGTTAGAGACTTTAATCTAACAGTTTTTAAGGGAATCATTGTGATATTTCGGGCAGAGTTTGCAAAATTTTCCTTTCTTAAGAGTATAATGGTAAACCAATGACCTATTTGGTACAATCTTAAAAGCATTTCCTGATTGAAATACTAATCTAACACTAAATTCCAAGGATTAAAAGTTTAAAGGTCTTTAAAGCTTAATTTCAATAGACGTTTATAGTATTTTTTAATGGATTATGGGCTAGTCTTATGACGTTGCTATGGTCTAGTATATTAATTAGTCTATGAATTTGACTTTGGGCTATACTATGGACTAGTCCATTATGTATTCTATAGACTAGACTTTTGTGTAGTCGGTACAATAATCTATTGTCTAGAGACTAGTTTTTGAATTAGTCTTTGAGCTACTATATGGACTAGTCTATTATCCAGCCTATAGCATAGTATATTATCTAGCCTATAGCCTAGTCTATTGTCTGTTCTATAGACTAGTCTCTTATCTAGTCTATAGACTAATCGAATGTCTAGGCTTTATACTAATCTTTTCTCTAGTCTACTAGAATAGTTTTTTCCCTAGTCTATAGACTAGTCTTCCCTCAAGTCTTGAAAATTCTTTTAATTTAGGGTATTATCGTGATTATTGAGTAGTAACTAGAGACCTGCATCAGATTGCGCATTTCAATATTGAATATTTTTTAAGTGCTCTGGGATCTTGCAAGACCTTTAAAATGTCGATAAATTAATTGTTTCACTCATTCGGTAAGATTTCCCAACAAACGTAAGCAGTTACACAGTGCCCCTAATGTTAGGTGGTTCATCGAAACAATATTTGATTATCTGGAACTTTATAGTGAAAGAGAGAGGGAGATCAGGACTTATTTTACTTCTCATTGTAACATCATTTAAGGGAGTATGATGATATTTAGGATTTTATCTTTCTGATGATGGAACAAGTAGTAGCCTCTATCAGAATTGTTGTCACCATGTTTAGGGCAAAAACCTTCGATTCTCTGCAACTATGGAGAGAAAAAGGGAGAGAAAGGAAGAGAGAGAAATATGTCTTATTTGTATTCATCCGCTCCTCTACTAACAGCTTCTAATGTCACTAACGATGTTATCTTATCCATTTAGCAAGTAATGGATATCTGACAATATCCAAAGAATCATTTCTGAGTTGAAGAACTCATTATCTTTTAAGGCCGATCAGGCCTATAACTATTGTTTAGCATGGCTTTTCGTTCGCTTTAGAGTAATGCCTTACTTTGTGTAACTGTTTGAAGTTTGTATTCGTACTTGTAATCGGTTTACCTTGTTTTACTGGTGGAGATCATAAACAAATCTAACATTATAATGAGGTGGAGTCCAAATACTACTTTTGGAGACATACTCCGTTTAGGATTACAATTTCGTATAAAAAAGTATAGGTCTATTGGTTGAGTCTCTCGGAACCAATGTAGTATAACCTGTTTCAGTGTCAAAAGCTCTAATAAACTTAAGAGTCGCAAAAAACGTTCTAAAGAAGAGTTGTACTAGAAGAATAGATCTTATTGCTGGCAGGTCACATCATAAAAAGAAAAATAGACTATTTTAGAGTCATGAAAATGGAAGTTAGATCTTAATCCGTTTCATTAGTTTAAAGAAACTTTTCCAGCCATTATACCTTCTGTTAATGTTACAAAACGTTTAAGTGATTACGAGTAAGAGCTGGATCATTACATCGGGTGAGGACTTCAGATTCAGGTGCTTCAAGATATATGTAATTCTCCGATTGATCTGGTTTACATTATGTTACTTACCATCACTTAAACTAGGGCGGCAGTGTTTTAGAAAGTACTATGCTAGCTAGATGTGATATTGGATCAATTTTTATAGGTTATGACTCAAAGTTTTTTAAAAATATGCAAAATAATCAAAATATTAAGAAAATCAAAACAATAACTATTTAACTATCCCTGGCTGTAGAACAAATGTGTTTTATCTAAAATTCTTCAAAATAATTCAAAAAGAAAGGGAGGACTCAGGTTTTACAACAAATTTAAAGAAAAATAATTATAAAAAACAACTATTTTAAGTAGTTAAATAGTTACAAACGTAAAAAAAGTTTACATTTAAACATTTATAACAAATTATTAAAAAAAAAAAATAAAAATTAAATATGATCCTCCCACCAAAAAAGGTCCTTTAAATAAAAACTGAAAAACAAACTAAATAAAAGTTAAAATAAAGACCAAAAGTATACAAAATATTAACTAAATTATATTTAATACATAAATATTTATTTATTAATAAAAATAATATCAAATATATAACTCTTAGCTTTTTTGCTAAAATAATTAAAAAAGAAAAACAATAAAAATAATAATAAATTCCATTCCAGCCTTATATTTGATGTTAAAACTTTAATAATTAAAAGAAAACCTCTGCTCCTAATAAACAAACAAAAAAAAAAAATAGTTAAAATATTACAAACTAACCTAAAAAAACAAAACAATTATTTATTAACAAAAAACTAAAATTAACCCTAAAAATTATTAACCCTTAAAACCGCTTAAAACCATAAATTTTATAAAAAAACAAAAACTTTAAACAATTAACAAAAAATTGCATGTATTTGTTGTACTTAAATTGTGTTCATTTTTTGGACTTAAAAAAATTATTAAAAAAATATATTCGACAAAAGAAAAAACTCCCATTTACAAAAACATTTGACTATCATTTGGTATAAAATTTATAAAAAAAATAAAAATTAAATGTTTACAATTTTGTTAAATTAACATTTTATATAAAAAAAGATTAAAAGCCCCTTGTAGCACTTTACTTAAAATATATAGATTTTTTAAACAATATAACTCCCTCTATATGTAAAACCAAATTACCATTAAAAGGTATTCAAAATTCCTAGAAATATTTAGAAAGAAACAAACGAAAAAAAGCCTTTAAATATCCTTTAAATTCTTTTTGATAATAATTAAAGAAAACATTCTTTTAAGGATACTGTTAAACTCAAACACACGCCCATTTCAAAACGATTTACGACTAACGACCGATCTATCAGTTTAATAGAGTTTCTCCCCAAAAAGTTTTCTATTAGACTTGATTAGCTTAAAAAAACCCAAATTAACAAATTTAAAAATCTCTGGTATAAAATTATTGTTGAACTAATTAAAATAATATTTTTATTTAAAGTTTAAACAAACATTAATAACACCACTTCTTAAATTTTGAATGCCTTTTTGAAAAATATATATTGTAACTACTACAAATTGGTTGAAAACTCTACGTGATCCCTTTGTAAACAAATATATACATATATTAACAACAATTTTATTTAAAAAGAAAACTAACATGCTAATAAAAATTATTAAAAATTATATTAACAAAAAAACTAATATTATACAAATAAAATTATAAGAGTTTTATTGGGAAGTATTCTTAGGAAGCGTAAGTAGTTCAAAATTAACTTTTAAAATTTGATAATTTTTACTTCCAGCAAGAGATCTCAACACTCTTTTAGAATTGACTTCAGATTTAATTAGGCTCCACCTACATATCTAACTTCTACAGAGTAGTTTATATTCTAGTTTATAATCTACAGTCTAGTCTTCAGCCTAGGCTATAGTTTAGCCTTTAGTCTAGGCTATAGTCTAGTCTTTAGTCTAGTCTTCAGTCTAGTCTATACTCTAGTCTATAGTCTAGTCTATAGTCTAGTCTAGTCTATATAGTCTAGTCTATAGTCTAGTCTATAGTCTAGTCTATAGTCTAGTCTATAGTCTAGTCTATAGTCTAGTCTATAGTCTAGTCTATAGTCTAGTCTATAGTCTAGTCTATAGTCTAGTCTATAGTCTAGTCTATAGTCTAGTCTATAGTCTAGTCTATAGTCTAGTCTATAGTCTAGTCTATAGTCTAGTCTATAGTCTAGTCTATAGTCTAGTCTATAGTCTAGTCTATAGTCTAGTCTATGTCTAGTCTATAGTCTAGTCTATAGTCTAGTCTATAGTCTAGTCTATAGTCTAGTCTATAGCTCTAGTGTCTATAGTCTAGTCTATAGTCTAGTCTATAGTCTAGTCTATAGTCTAGTCTATAGTCTAGTCTATAGTCTAGTCTATAGTCTAGTCTATAGTCTAGTCTATAGTCTAGTCTATAGTCTAGTCTATAGTCTAGTCTATAGGTCTAGTCTATAGTCTAGTCTATAGTCTAGTCTATAGTCTAGTCTATAGTCTAGTCTATAGTCTAGTCTATAGTCTAGTCTATAGTCTAGTCTATAGTCTAGTCTATAGTAGTCTATAGTCTAGTCTATAGTCTAGTCTATAGTCTAGTCTATAGTCTAGTCTATAGTCTAGTCTATAGTCTAGTCTATAGTCTAGTCTATAGTCTAGTCTATAGTCTAGTCTATAGTCTAGTCTATAGTCTAGTCTATAGTCTAGTCTATAGTCTAGTCTATAGTCTAGTCTATAGTCTAGTCTATAGTCTAGTCTAGTCTAGTCTATAGTCTAGTCTATAGTCTAGTCTATAGTCTAGTCTATAGTCTAGTCTATAGTCTAGTCTATAGTCTAGTCTATAGTCTAGTCTATAGTCTAGTCTATAGTCTAGTCTATAGTCTAGTCTATAGTCTAGTCTATAGTCTCTATCTATAGTCTAGTCTATAGTCTAGTCTATAGTCTAGTCTATAGTCTAGTCTATAGTCTAGTCTATAGTCTAGTCTATAGTCTATAGTCTATAGTCTAGTCTATAGTCTATCTATAGTCTATAGTCTAGTCTATAGTCTAGTCTATAGTCTAGTCTAGTCTCTAGTCTATAGTCTAGTCTATAGTCTAGTCTATAGTCTAGTCTATAGTCTAGTCTATAGTCTAGTCTATAGTCTAGTCTATAGTCTAGTCTATAGTCTAGTCTATAGTCTAGTCTATAGTCTAGTCTATAGTCTAGTCTATAGTCTAGTCTATAGTCTAGTCTATAGTCTAGTCTATAGTCTAGTCTATAGTCTAGTCTATAGTCTAGTCTATAGTCTAGTCTATAGTCTATCTAGTCTAGTCTACAGTCTAGTCTATAGTCTAGTCTATAGTCTAGTCTATAGTCTAATCTATAGTCTAGTCTATAGTCTAGTCTTTGCTGCAGATCCCCAGGCCTGTTTTGTCTCCCAGTTTAAATTAAAGGTTCCTACGGGTACTTCCTGTAATGTTTCGTCTGTCCATGATGTTCTATTTTAGATCAGTACATCCCGACAAATACTGTCTCTGGGGTGGGATCGAGTACTTCGAAGTTTGTGAATCACCTTCTAATGTGCTCAGTATTAATGACTTATACTATAATCGACTTTGGTCAATTCGTTACATCTAACCACGCTTTTATAATGCTAGGTTGTCTAAGGTCCTACGTTTCCCCTACACCAATGTGCCTTCTTGATCCTACCATCTGGTGTTTGGTATTGTAAATCAGCAGTATCGGTCCATGAATTTAAAAAAATTATAGTGCTAGTTATGTAAATCGTAATAACAAATACCGAAAAAATCGTTCCATAATGACCTAAGTTCCTTTATAGGCTCACGTTTCGAAAATCACTTTATCACTCATGTTTTGAAGGGGGCCATATAATATCCGTCATGACCGAATATGATTGACATCAGAGATGGCAAAATTAGTGCTATAATTTTTTTTTAATGTTAAAAAGTACCTTGATACTCCACAGCCTTATTTGATACTCTCAAAGTACCTTCAGAGCATTGCATCATATTATTCAAATATAAACTTTATCAACTAGAAGTTCCAGAAAAAAAACGGATAATAAAATTGTAGAGTAATTGAGTTCCCTTCAATATTACCAGAATATAATTCTAATTAAAATTCCGTTGTAAATATTTTATGAGAAATATTAATTTGGAAAAAGTATCATTTTCCATCCCTGGCTAAAATACTGTAATTACATTTTACTCACATTATTCTTACATACAATTTCTTCTTTAAATAAGTGCAATAATTTAATAACAACAACATATGAATGATTTGCTAATACATACCCCTCATACTCTCCCACTCAACAACACTCTTTTTCGTATTTGGCTGCATACAAATGGCCGCCCTGGACACAAATAAACAACGACCGCCTTCTAACAATTGCCTTAACAAATTTGGCAAATTACACATTTTTATTAAATTTTCTAACACTTTTTTCACTAGTTTCTAAAATTTTTTCATAAATATTTTTATATAACGATATTAATTAACATTTGTTTAATATTATGCAACAAATATATTTTATTATTAACAATTAATTAACATTTTAGCTTAATTCAAACAGTATCATTAATCCTAAACAACCGAACACTTTAGAAATCTTAAGAAAACTAATGGAAAGGAACAATAACAAAAATGCATTCATCACTTGTTGCAGTTGTTGTTGTTATTGTTATTAGATTTTGCTCTTTAAATGGAGCACTAATAATAACAACAACAATGACATTTGTTGCTTTAGTTTTTTTTGTCTTCTTCTTTAGTTGTTAAAAATTTCTTAAGTGTTCGGTTGTTCTGTGTAAATAGTTCTGTTTAAAATTTTAGATAAATTTTAACTAATTGTTTATATTTAAATATTTTTGTTGAAAATTGTTTATAAATACCGTTATGGAAAATGTTTTTAAAAAAAGTGTTAAATTATTAGTTAAAAAAAGTATTTTAAAATTTGCCAAAAATTCAATGCAATTTTGTTAGACCGAGTGCCGTTCGGTTGTCTTCTTTTGTCGAGCCATTCGTTTTGTTAAGTGATGAGAAAGCGGATAGTGCGATAGTTTTGAAAGAATAAAATTTGTTTGAAAAAAAGGAAAGGGTGTGAGAAATAATGAATAAAAGTTAAACAAAAGGAGTTGGGTGGAATGTATGCATGTAAATATAAATATACATATGTATGGATGTATGTATGTGCTGCCAAATGGAAATATTGTTTTTGTATGCAAGGAAATACAAACGGCAGAATATCGTTATTTAAACAACAAAAGAAAAAGGTGAGTGATTTGAATGAGCTTGTACAATTTGTTTTTGTTTCTTTATTAAATTTATTTTTTTTCATATATTAAATTTGACCATAAAAAGTCTATGGTCTTCGCTAATGAACAATCTATAATCTAGACTATAGAACAGTTCATATTCTTCACTATAGATCAGCCTATAGTAGTGACTATAGAATTAGTAGTATTGACTATAGAACTCTTAATAGTTTTGACTATAGAATAGTTTATAGTTTTGAGTATAGAACCGTTTATAGGCTTCACTATAGCACTGTCTATAGTCTTGAAAGGCTATAGTCCTAACTATAGAGAAATCTATAGTTTTGATTATATAACAGTTTGTAGTATTCTATAGTCTAGTCTATAGAGCAGTCTTTAGTCTAGTCTATAGTCTATTCTACAGTAGTATTAAGTTTAGTCTAGTCTATAGTGTAGTCTATAGTCTAGTCTATAGTCTAGTCTATAGTCTAGTCTATAGTCTAGTCTAGTCTATAGTCTAGTCTAGTCTAGTCTAGTCTAGTCTATAGTCTAGTCTAGTCTATAGTCTAGTCTATAGTTTAGTCTATAGTTTAGTCTATAGTCTAGTCTATAGTCTAGTCTATAGTCTAGTATATAGTCTAGTCTATAGTCTAGTCTATAGTCTAGTCTATAGTCTAGTCTAAGTCTAGTCTATAGTCTAGTCTATAGTCTAGTCTATAGTCTAGTCTATAGTCTAGTCTATAGTCTAGTCTATAGTCTAGTCTAGTCTATAGTCTAGTCTATAGTCTAGTCTATAGTCTAGTCTATAGTCTAGTCTATAGTCTAGTCTATAGTCTAGTCTATAGTCTAGTCTATAGTCTAGTCTATAGTCTAGTCTAGTCTATAGTCTAGTCTAGTCTATAGTCTAGTCTATAGTCTATCTAGTCTATAGTCTAGTCTATAGTCTAGTCTATAGTCTAGTCTATAGTCTAGTCTATAGTCTAGTCTATAGTCTAGTCTATAGTCTAGTCTATAGTCTAGTCTATAGTCTAGTCTATAGTCTAGTCTATAGTCTAGTCTATAGTCTAGTCTATAGTCTAGTCTATAGTCTAGTCTATAGTCTAGTCTATAGTCTAGTCTATAGTCTAGTCTATAGTCTAGTCTATAGTCTAGTCTATAGTCTAGTCTATAGTCTAGTCTATAGTCTAGTCTATAGTCTAGTCTATAGTCTAGTCTATAGTCTAGTCTATAGTCTAGTCTATAGTCTAGTCTATAGTCTAGTCTATAGTCTAGTCTAGTCTATAGTCTAGTCTATAGTCTAGTCTATAGTCTAGTCTATAGTCTAGTCTATAGTCTAGTCTATAGTCTAGTCTATAGTCTAGTCTATAGTCTAGTCTATAGTCTAGTCTATAGTCTAGTCTATAGTCTAGTCTATAGTCTAGTCTATCGTCTAGTCTATAGTCTAGTCTATAGTCTAGTCTATAGTCTAGTCTATAGTCTAGTCTATAGTCTAGTCTATAGTCTAGTCTATAGTCTAGTCTATAGTCTAGTCTATAGTCTAGTCTATAGTCTAGTCTATAGTCTAGTCTATAGTCTAGTCTATAGTCTAGTCTATAGTCTAGTCTATAGTCTAGTCTATAGTCTAGTCTATAGTCTAGTCTAGTCCTATAGTCTAGTCTATAGTCTAGTCTATAGTCTAGTCTATAGTCTAGTCTATAGTCTAGTCTATAGTCTAGTCTATAGTCTAGTCTATAGTCTAGTCTAGTCTAGTCTAGTCTATATCTAGTCTATAGTCTAGTCTATAGTCTAGTCTATAGTCTAGTCTATAGTCTAGTCTATAGTCTAGTCTATAGTCTAGTCTATAGTCTATTCTATAGTCTAGTCTATAGTCTAGTCTATAGTCTAGTCTATAGTCTAGTCTATAGTCTAGTCTATAGTCTAGTCTATAGCCTAGTCTATAGTCTAGTCTATAGTCTAGTCTATAGTCTAGTCTATAGTCTGGTCTATAGTCTAGTCTATAGTCTGGTCTATATAAGTGGCACGAAAACCTAAAAGGTACTGTTTTTTGTTATAAGTGGCACGATTTTGTAGGAAAGGGGGAAAATTGCAATAGTATTTGAACTAAACATTAACTTGAATATAAACACTGGTAAATAGTATGACGACGAATATCAGATATTAGCAAATATTATTGCACTTAATCACATACTGTTCTTTCAATATTTTGCAGTAATATAAGTTAATAATTCATGACATTGAATGACTTGGTTCAAAGGATAATGGAATTTACTCTATATAGACAGTGTAACATGTTTGAATTCAAACAGTAAATTTATAATCAGTGTTTTTAATCAAACTAATGCAGTAAGATGGATACCAAAGTTTAATCTTCTGCTAAAATAAAATTTTTTTAGAAAATTATTTGAAATCCCCTTTTTTAATTCTTTATTTCTGTAAGAAAACTTTTTCGTCCACTGTATCTATATGTGCATTACTGCAAAAGTAAATTGCTAGTACAAAGACATTATGACTTACAAAATCATTTCATACATTTGTGTATATAATCTAACGAAGTGCCCCTTATTGACCATGCTGACGGTTAAGTCAAGGTAGGTAGTAATTACGTTAATAACGGTTTTTTAATTATTCACTCTAAATTTTTCAAAGTGGCACTTATACTTTTTTGCACAAATAATAAAGAACCAACGTAAACATTAGAAGTGTAAAAGGGTGTTATTTTCTTAACACATATTCGCAAACGTGGAACACCATTTCCTATTGCATTAATCTTAACCCAAGATAATTTCGACAAATATTTAGAGTTTTTTCTACTATGTATTCAAACCGATTTGAATTGGATATTTCAACGATTAAGTCCATTGAATACAAATAGGCTATGAGAAATATAGGTCCACAGCAAACGGTGGATTGTTTGTGTTTTACCAACATTTATTTGAAGCCCTGTTCTAGTAGTGAATGTGGTAACCGATTCAAGTTTACTGGACATGTCCTCATGCCTTTTTACGATATCTGCGATATCTGCAACATTTTGATGTCATGTTTTAGAGTTTGCGAAGGTACTGCCCGCATAGTCGATATCATGTAAGAAATCCTGCAGCCTCCAGATAATTAATATAGAATACAGAGGAGATCGGCATTCCACAATTATGCGAAGGCTATTGATATGGTCCACACAAGCTTTATTGGGTCGAAACCATGTTTGTTCTTTGCGGATAGCAGTCTTATACCTCTCCAATTAGAACAATTTGAAAGGTCGCTTTTTTCGGTAGTTTGATTACGACACCTTCCTTTATCTCGCTAGGAAGGTACCTACTCTCCCGAAAGCTTTTGATGATTAATCAGTGATGAATCATAATCATTGTTCTCATTAGTGGCGATGATTATCTCTTTGACGCTGACTGGGATATTTATCACTGCCAATTTTAAGGATTTTATGTACCCTGCAGTTTCTCCCCGTGGCACGTTATTTTGATGATAGACCCCATCTTGGTGTGATTGCAATCCTGGGGGAAAGAGATGCTACCAGTACCTCTAGTCTGTAGGGACTATAAACTGGTAATGGTCAAATGTATCCTCGGCCTTTTCTTGGAATTGGAGGGTCCCCTCGGGGTGCACGTGGTAGCTACAGGTGGCTCGCGCGTAGAGAGAATATTGGTTAAAAGGCTGATACATGTTAAGTCATTAATTCTGTCAAGACAACTGATACCTCGCAGAGTTTACTCTGTTCATACCAAATTTGAATAAGAACAAGTCCTCCGATTACGTCTCTAGGTGCTGTTGCCGCATCATTAGAGGTCATCCCATCTGCGTGGCTGTAAACGAAGGTGATGTTTTTGCAATTCGGAAGTTAAGCAACGTTGAAGCAATTGTCAGAGATTAGATCGGGGTTTTGAGCAAAGTTCTGGTGCATGGATCGGCAAAAATTGCTACAAGCTTATAAAAAGCAGAAAGGGGCGTTGGTCAGGCACATCTTACACGGCAAGTGTTCACGTAAAGCACTTCAACTTATGTACCTTCCAGCAACATCCTCGGTCTGTAGACGAAAGTTATCAAACTTCCTTGATCGCTTACTTTCCTTTTATAATGCTGCGATCTTAAAACGTACAGTTGCGATTATTAGATGGTGGTCGTTTATGACGTCAGTGCCCCTTCACTTTCTGGAGGCAAAAGTATGCCACTGTTTCCATTAGCAGTCTGTCGTTTTCAGTCATTTGACCTATGCCGTTTCCATCCATTCCTACTTTTTGAACGAACTCGTATTTCGATTATATGATCAAAATATGGTTTTCACTCTAACATTGCCCTTCGTGCAAAGACCGATATTAAAAGAGCAAAGTTGTCGTATGTTCTAAACTTCCTCATAGTCTGTACATCTTATATCAGCTAGGCCCAAGATTCCATCCATCCTGTACATAGAGTACTCTTTATACACTTGACTCAATTTTGATGTTTCCAGAAGAGTTTTAACATTCCATATTCCAAATTGTGTCCTTGTTTTCATCCAAAATGTAGTCACCGTGTAATTCTATCGATTTCTTCTTCTTTCAGTTGTGGTTGCAAAATTCACATATTTCAAATCCTTTGAATATTTTTTAATGATAAATGAAACTGCTTTGCAATTTAAAACAATTTGCAAATTAAAATGAAATAACATTTGCGTTCAGTTACAAAAAAAGTAATCGTTTTTATGAATAACTTTAGTAACAACTACTAATATTTGGTTTTTGTCGGAAAATTGCACACGAAACATGTTTTTCATTTTAATATTGATAAAGTGCATTTTATTTCGATATGAAATTTTGCTACTATTAGACAGAGACGGAAATCATGGGGTAAATGTCCTGCAAATTGTAACAGAGTTGGTAGTTTGAAATTAACTTTAGAATTTAGTATTCTTTTATATATTGTTCATAAAAGTCATATATGAATTAAAAACATACACACATTACCATCTCTGACTTTATAAATCGCATTTCAGAAAACAATTTAATTATAGTTTTATCAAAATTGTTTTGTACTTGTTCTAAAAAAAAACAGTTTTAACATTTTGAATTGTTATTTTGATGGAATGTCAATTTGCAAAAAAATACAACCCCATACTGTAATAAAATGTTTATAAGCTTTAAAGCTAATGCAAAAAAGCTAAAAATTCCCCTAAGAATTTCATAGTACAATTGGAAAAAAAAAACTTGTTTTATCGTGCAATTATGTCCGACATTTGAATGTGAACAAAATACAAGAGAATTGCCCGTGTTTTCCATATACATTTTGCACTAAATATGAGACTATTAGTAGACCACAAAATGAACAACACACTATCGAAACGCAAATCTAATCGCAATTACGCTTCAACAATGACGCGACGTATCACAATGCATTTTTATTCAATACTGGCAGCAAGTCAGTAAGTCAGTCATTTGGTCCGGTTTTTTTTATTCAGCCATAGACATGCAAAACTCCAGAGAGAGACGCTTTTTTGCACTTTATTTGATTTGCATTAAAACAATTATGCGTTAGGGTTATCACAGGTTAGTTAGTTAGTTAGTTAGTTAGTTAGTTAGTTAGTTAGTTAGTTAGTTAGTTAGTTAGTTAGTTAGTTAGTTAGTTAGTTAGTTAGTTAGTTAGTTAGTTAGTTAGTTAGTTAGTTAGTTAGTTAGTTAGT